>NC_066338.1:1812129-1829192 GCF_022539315.1 Serinus canaria
TTTTGCAGGAGGTACTTGGCACTCTCAACACCAGCCCAAGTAGGTACTTCTGCTAGCTTGGGTATGGGAGGCATCCTGCACAATGCGGAATTTTAGGACAGAGTAGGCTACTCTGAGCCACAGGCCCTGGATCAAAAATGCTGCCCCATTCACTGGAAACAAAGCTCACTAACCCTGGTTCATGGTGTCAGATTGCAGGAGGTACTTGGCACTCTCAAACCAGCCCAAGTTATCATTGGTGCCAGCTTGCCTCTGGGAGGCGTCCTGCACAATGCGGAATTTTAGGAGCCAGAAGGCTGCTCCGAGTACCAGGCCCTGGAACTACAATGCTGCCCTTTTCCCTGGAAACAAGACTCACTTACACTGGTCCTTGGTGTCTGATAGTAGGAGGTACTTGGCACTCTCAATCCAGCCAGAGTTGGCATTGGTGCCAGCTTGGTCCTGGGAGGCCTCCTGCGCAATGCAGAATTTTAGGAGCCTGAAGGCTGCTCTGAGCCACAAGCCCTGGAACAAAATCTTTGCCCCATTTCCCAGGTTTTTAAAACTCACCAACCCTAGTTCTAGGAGTCAGTTTACAGGAGGTACTTGGCACTGTCAAACCAGCCAGAGTTGGCACTGGTGCCAGCTTGGGTCTGGGAGGCCTCCTGCACCATGCGGAATTTTAGGAGCCAGAAGGCTGCTCTGAGCCACAAGCCCTGGAACTCCAACGCAACGCTGCGCCTTTTTTCAGAAAGCCAGACTCACCAACCCTGGTTCTTGGAGTCAGTTTGCAGGAGGTACTTGGCACTCTCAAACAAGCCCAAGTTGGCACTGCTGCCAGCTTGGGTCTGGGAGGCATCCTGAGCAATGCGGAATTTTAGGAGAGAGTAGGATGCTCCGAGCCACAGGCCCTGGAACAACAAACGCTGCCCCTTTTCCCTGTAAACTCAGCTCACCAAACCTGGTTCTAGGTTTGAGATTGAAGGAGGTACTTGGCACTCTCAAACCAGCCCAAGTTGGCACTGGTGCCAGCTTGGTCCTGGGAGGCATCCTGCACAATGCGGAATTTTAGGAGCCAGAAGGCTGCTGTGAGTCACAAGCCCTGGAACACCAACGAAACGCTGCAACTTTTCCTGGAAGCAAGTCTCACCAACCCTAGTTCTTGGAGTCAGATTTCAGGAGGTACTTGGCACTCTCAAACCAGCCCGAGTTGGCACTGGTGCCAGCTTGGTCCTGGGAGGCATCCTGCGCAATGCGGAATTTTTTGAGCCAGAAGGCTGCTCTGAGCCACAGGCCCTGGAACACAAACACCGCCCGTTTTCCCGGAGAAAGAAGATTCACCAACCCTGGTTCATTGTGTCAGTTTGCAGGAGGTACTTGGCACTCTCAAACCAGCCCAAGTTGGCACTGCTGCCAGCTTGGGTCTGGGAGGCATCCTGAGCAATGCGGAATTTTAGGAGGGAGAAGGATGCTCCGAGCCACAGGCCCTGGAACAACAAACTCTGCCCCTTTTCCCTGTAAACTAAGCTCACCAAACCTGGTTCTAGGTTTCAGATTGAAGGAAGTACTTGGCACTCTGAAACCAGCCGGAGTTTGCACTGGTGCCAGCTTGGTCCTGGGAGGCCTCCTGCACAATGAGGAATTTTAGGAGCCAGAAGTCTGCTGTGAGTCACAAGCCCTGGAACACCAACGCAACGCTGCAACTTTTCCTGGAAGCAAGTCTCACCAACCCTAGTTCTTGGAGTCAGATTTCAGGAGGTACTTGGCACTCTCAAACCAGCCCGAGTTGGCACTGGTGCCAGCTTGGTCCTGGGAGGCATCCTGCGCAATGCGGAATTTTAGGAGCCAGAAGGCTGCTTCGAGCCCCGTGTCCGGGAACACAACAACCCTGTTTTCCTGGAGAAACAAGACGCACCAACCCTGGTTCTAGGTGTCAGTTTCCAGGAGGTACTTGGTACTCTCAAACCAGCCCATGTTGCCACTGGTACACGCTTGGTCTTGTGAGGCATCCTGCACCATGCGGAATTTTAGGAGCCAGAAGGCTGCTCTGAGCCACAAGCCCTGGAAGACTAACACCGGCCCTTTTCCCAAGACACCACAACTCACCAACCCTGGTTCATGGTCTCAGTTTGCAACAGTTATTTAGCACTCTCAAACTCAGCCCAAGTTGGCACTGGTGCCAGCTTGGCCCTGGGAAGTATCCTGCGCAATGCGGAATTTTAGGAGCCAGAAGGCTGCTGTGAGCCACAAGCGCTGGAACACCAATTCTGCCCCTCTTCCCAGGTTGAAAAAGCTCACCAAACCTGGTTCTAGGTTTCAGATTGAAGGAGGTACTTGGCACTCTCAAACCAGCCGGAGTTTGCACTGGTGTCAGCTTGGTCCTGGGAGGCCTCCTGCACAATGAGGAATTTTAGGAGCCAGAAGGCTGCTGTGAGTCACAAGCCCTGGAACACCAACGCAACGCTGCAACTATTTCCTGGAAGCAAGTCTCACCAACCCTGGTTCATGGTGTCAGTTTGCAGGAGGTACTTGGCACTCTCAAACCAGCCTGACTTGGCACTAGTGCCAGCTTGGTCCTGGGAGGCTTCCTGCGCAAGGCGAAATTTTAGGAGCCAGAAGGCTGCTCCGAGCCCCGGGCCTGGGAACACCAACAACGCCTGTTTTCCTGGAGAAACAAGACGCACCAACCCTGGTTCTAGGTGTCAGTTTCCAGGAGGTACTTGGCATTCTCAATCCAACCAGAGTTGGCACTTCTGCCAGCTTGGGTCTGGGAGGCCTCCTGCACAATGCAGAATTTTAGGAGCCAGAATGCTGCTCTGTGCCTCAAGCCCTGGAACAAATTCTTTGCCCCATTTCCCAGTTTTGGAAAACTCACCAACCTTAGTTCTAGGAGTCAGTTTGCAGGAGGTACTTGGCACTCTCAAACAAGCCAGAGATGGCACTGGCGCCCAGCTTGGGTCTGGGAGGCATCCTGCACAATGCGGAATTTTAGGAGAGAGGAGGATGCTCCGAGCCACAGGCCCTGAAACAAACAACACTTCCCCTTTTCCTGGAAACATAGTTCACAAGCCCTGGTTCTAGTTTTCAGATTGCAGGAGGTACTTGGCACTCCCAAACCAGCCTGACTTGGCACTGGTGCCAGCTTTGTCCTGGGAGGCATCCTGTGTAATGCGGAATTTTAGGAGCAAGAAGGCTTCTCCGAGTACCAGTCCCTGGAACACCAACAACGCCCGTTTTTCTGGAGAAACAAGATGCACCAACCCTGGTTCATGGTGTCAGTTTGCAGGAGGTACTTGGCACTCTCAAACAAGCCCAAGTTGGCACTGCTGGCAGCTTGGGTCTGGGAGGCATCCTGCGCAATGCGGAATTTTTTGATCCAGAATGCTGCTCTGTGGCTCAAGCCCTGGAACAAAATCTTTGCCCCATTTCCCAGGTTTGGAAAACTCACCAACCCTGGTTCATGGTGTCAGTTTGCAGGAGGTACTTGGCACTCTCAAACAAGCCAGAGATGGCACTGGCGCCAGCTTGAGTCTGGGAGGCATCCTGCGCAATGCGGAATTTTAGGAGAGAGGAGGATGCTCCGAGCCACAGGCCCTGAAACAAACAACACTGCCCCTTTTCCTGGAAACATAGTTCACAAGCCCTGGTTCTAGTTTTCAGATTGCAGGAGGTACTTGGCACTCTCAAACCAGCCCAAGTTGGCACTGGTGCCAGCTTTCGTCTGGGAGGCATCCTGCGCAATGCGGAATTTTTTGAGCCAGAAGGCTGCTCTTAGCCACAGGCCCTGAACACCAACACCGCCCGTTTTCCTGGAGAAACAAGACTCACCAAGTCTGGTTCATGGTGTCAGTTTGCAGGAGGTACTTGGCACTCTCAAACAAGCCCAAGATGGTACTGCTGCTAGCTTAGGTATGGGAGGCATCCTGCACAATGCGGAATTTTAGGAGAGAGTAGAGGGCTTTGAGCCACCGGCCCTGGATCAACAATGCTGCCCCATTCACTGGAAACAAAGCTCACTATCCCTGGTTCATGGTGTCAGATTGCAGGAGGTACTTGGCACTCTCAATCCAGCCAGAGTCGGCACTGGTGCCAGCTTGGTCCTTGGAGGCCTCCTGCGCAATGCGGAATTTTTTGAGCCAGAAGGCTGCTCCGAGCCACAGGCCCTGGAACAACCAATGCTGCCCGTTTTCCCTGGAAACAAGACTCACTAACCCTGGTTCATGGTGTCAGTTTGCAGGAGGTAGTTGGCACTCTCAATCCAGCCAGAGTTGGCACTGGTGCCAGGTCGCTCATGGAGGCCTTCTGCGCAATGCAGAATTTTATAAGCCAGAAGGCTGCTCTGAGCCACAAGCCCTGGAACAGAAACTTTGCCCCAGTTCCCAGGTTTGGAAAACTCACCAACCCTAGTTCTAGGAGTCAGTTTACAGGAGGTACTTGGCACTCTCAATCCAGCCAGAGTTGGCACTGGTGCCAGCTTGGTCCTGGGAGGCCTCCTGCACAATGCGGAATTTTAAAAGCCAGAAGGCTGCTCTGAGCCACAAGCACTGGAACTCCAACGCAACGCTGCACCTTTTTCCAGAAAGCCAGACTCACCAACCCTGGTTCTTGGAGTCAATTTGCAGGAGGTACTTGGCACTCTCAAACCAGCCCAAGTTGGCACTGGTGGAAGCTTGGTCCTGGGAGGCATCCTGCGCAATGCGGAATTTTAGGAGCCAGAAGGCTGCTCCGAGCCACAGGCCCTGGAACAACAACGCTGCCCCTTTTCCCTGGAAACAAGCTCACCAACCCTGGTTCTAGGTGTCAGTTTGCAGGAGGTACTTGGCACTCTCAAACCAGCCCAGAGTTGGCACTGGTGCCAGCTTGGTCCTGGGAGGCCTCCTGCACAATGCGGAATTTTAGGAGCCAGAAGGCTGCTGTGAGTCACAAGCCCTGGAACACCAATGCAACGCTGCAACTTTTTCCTGGAAGCAAGTCTCACCAACCCTAGTTCTTGGAGTCAGTTTGCAGGAGGTACTTGGCACTCTCAAACCAGCCCGAGTTGGCACTGGTGCCAGCTTGGTCCTGGGAGGCATCCTGCGCAATGCGGAATTTTAGGAGCCAGAAGGCTGCTCCGAGCCCCGGTCCTGGGACCACAAACAACGCCTGTTTTCCTGGAGAAACAAGACGCACCAACCCTGGTTCTAGGTGTCAGTTTGCAGGAGGTACTTGGCACTCTCAATCCAGCCAGAGTTGGCACTGGTGCCAGCTTGGGTCTGGGAGGCCTCCTGCACAATGCAGACTTTTAGGAGCCAGAATGCTGCTCTGTGCCTCAAGCCCTGGAACAAAATCCTTGCCCCATTTCCCAGGTTTGGAAAACTCACCAACCCTGGTTCATGGTGTCAGTTTGCAGGAGGTACTTGGCACTCTCAATCCAGCCATAGTTGGCACTGGTGCCAGCTTGGGCCTGGGAGGCTTCCTGCGCAATGCAGAATTTTAGGAGCCAGAATGATGCTCTGTGCCTCAAGCCCTGGCAAAAAAACTTTGCCCCATTTCCCAGGTTTGGAAAACTCACCAAACTTAGTTTTTGGAGTCAGTTTTCAGGAGGTACTTGGCACTCTCAAACAAGCCAGAGATGGCACTGGCGCCAGCTTGGGTCTGGGAGGCATCCTGTGCAATGCGGAATTTTAGGAGAGAGTAGGATGCTCCGAGCCACAGGCCCTGAAACAATCAACGCTGCCCCTTTTCCCTGGAAACAAAGCTCACCAACCCTGGTTCAAGGTTTCAGATTGCAGGAGGTACTTGGCACTCTCAAACCAGCCCAATTTGGCGCTGGTGCCAGATTTCGTCTAGGAGGCATCCTGCGCAATGCGGAATTTTTTGAGCCAGAAGGCTGCTCTGAGCCAAAGGCCCTGGAACACCAACACCGCCCGTTTTCCGGGAGAAACAAGACTCACCAACCTTGGTTCATGGTGTCAGTTTACAGGAGGTACTTGGCACTCTCAAACCAGCCAGAGTTGGCACTGGTGCCAGCTTGGTCCTGGGAGGCCTCCTGCACAATGCGGAATTTTAGGAGCCAGAAGGCTGCTCTGAGCCACAGGCCCTGGAATATGAACTCTGCCCATTTTCCTGGAGAAAAAAGACGTACCCACCCTGGTTCAAGATGTCAGTTTGCAGGAGGTACTTGGCACTCTCAAACCAGCCAGAGTTTGCACTGGTGCCAGCTTGGTCCTGGGAGGCCTCCTGCACAAAGCGGAATTTTAGGAGCTAGAAGGCTGCTCTGAGCCACAAGCCCTGGAACCATATCTTTGCCCCATTTCCCAGGTTTGGACAACTCACCAACCCTAGTTCTAGGAGTCAGTTTGCAGGAGGTACTTTGCACTTTCAAAGCAGCCCATGTGGGCACTGGTGCCAGCTTTGTCCTGCGAGGCATCCTGCACAATGCAGAATTCTATGAGCCAGAAGGCTGCTCCGAGCCCCAGGTCCTGGAACACCAACACTGCCCGTTTTCCTGGAGAACCAAGACGCACCAACCCCGGTTCTAGGTGTCAGTTTGCAGGAAGTACTTGGCACTCTCAATCCAGCCAGACTTGGCAGTGGTGCCAGCTTGGTCCTGGGAGGCCTCCTGCGCAATGTAGAATTATAGGAGCCAGAAGGCTGCTCTGAGCCAGAGGCCGTAGAACAAAATCTTTGCCCCATTTCCCAGGTTTGTAAAACTCACCAACCCTGGTTCTAGGGGTTAGTTTGCAGGAGGTACTTGGCACTCTCAAAGATGCCCAAGTTGGCAGTGCTGCCAGCTTGGTCCTGGGAGGCATCCTGCGCAATGCGGAATTTTAGGAGAGAGTAGGATGCTCCGAGCCACAGGCCCTGAAACAACCAACGCTGCCCCTTTTCCCTGGACACCTAGCTCACCAAACCTGGTTCGAGGGGTCAGTTTGGAGGAGGTTATTGGCAATCTCAAACCAGCCCATGTGTGTACTGGTGCCAGCTTTCGTCTGGGAGGCATCCTGCGCAATGCGGAATTTTTTGAGCCAGAAGGCTGCTCTGAGCCACAGGCCCTGGAACAGCAACACCGCCCTTTTTCCTGGAGAAAGAAGACTCACCAAGTCTGGTTCATGGTGTCAGTTTGCAGGAGGTACTTGGCACTCTCAAACCAGCCCAAGATGGTACTGCTGCTAGCTTGGGTCTAGTAGGCCTCCTGCACAATGCGGAATTTTAGGAGAGAGTAGGCTGCTCCGAGCCACAGGCCCTGGAACAACAACGCTGCCCTTTTCCCTGGAAACAAGACTCACCAACCCTGGTTCATGGTGTCAGATTGCAGGAGGTACTTGGCACTCTCAAACCAGCCCAAGTTGGCACTGGTGCCAGCTTGGTCTGGGAGGCATCCTGCGCAATGCGGAATTTTAGGAGCCAGAAGGCTGCTCTGAGCCACAAGCCCTGGAACAAAATCTTTGCCCCATTTCCCAGGTTTGGAAAACTCACCAACCCTAGTTCTAGGAGTCAGTTTGCAGGAGGTACTTGGCACTCTCAAACCAGCCCAAGTTGGCACTGGTGCCAGCTTGGTCCTGGGAGGCATCCTGCGCAATGCGGAATTTTAGGAGCCAGAAGGCTGCTCTGAGCCACAGGCCCTGGAACAGCAACACCGCCCGTTTTCCTGGAGAAACATGACTCACCAACCCTGGTTCATGGTGTCAGTTTGCAGGAGGTACTTGGCACTCTCAAACCAGCCCAAGATGGTACTGCTGCTAGCTTGGGTCTAGTAGGCCTCCTGCACAATGCGGAATTTTAGGAGCCAGAAGGCTGCTCTGAGCCACAGGCCCTGGAACAACAATCTGCCCCTTTTCCCTGGAAACAAGCTCACCAACCCTGGTTCTAGGTGTCAGTTTGCAGGAGGTACTTGGCACTCTCAAACCAGCCCAAGTTGGCACTGGTGCCAGCTTGGTCCTGGGAGGCATCCTGCGCAATGCGGAATTTTAGGAGCCAGAAGGCTGCTCTGAGCCACAAGCCCTGGAACACCAACAACGCTGCACCTTTTCCCTGGAAGCAAGACTCACCAACCCTGGTTCTTGGAGTCAGTTTTCAGGAGGTACTTGGCACTCTCAAACCAGCCCAAGTTGGCACTGGTGCCAGCTTGGTCCTGGGAGGCATCCTGCGCAATGCGGAATTTTAGGAGCCAGAAGGCTGCTCCGAGCCACAGGCCCTGGAACACAAACAACGCCCGTTTTCCTGGAGAAACAAGACTCACCAACCCTGGTTCTAGGTGTCAGTTTGCAGGAGGTACTTGGCACTCTCAAACCAGCCAAGTTGGCACTGGTGCCAGCTTGGTCCTGGGAGGCATCCTGCACAATGCGGAATTTTAGGAGCCAGAAGGCTGCTCTGAGCCACAAGCCCTGGAACAAACAACTCTGCCCCTTTTCCCAGTGGAACAAGCTCACCAACCCTGGTTCTAGGAGTCAGTTTGCAGGAGGTACTTGGCACTCTCAAACCAGCCCAAGTTGGCACTGGTGCCAGCTTGGTCCTGGGAGGCATCCTGCGCAATGCGGAATTTTAGGAGCCAGAAGGCTGCTCTGAGCCACAGGCCCTGGAACACAACAACTGCCCCTTTTCCTGGAGAACAAGACTCACCAACCCTGGTTCTAGGTGTCAGTTTGCAGGAGGTACTTGGCACTCTCAAACCAGCCAAGTTGGCACTGGTGCCAGCTTGGTCCTGGGAGGCATCCTGCGCAATGCGGAATTTTAGGAGCCAGAAGGCTGCTCTGAGCCACAAGCCCTGGAACAAAACTCTGCCCCATTTCCCAGGTAGAAAAACTCACCAACCCTGGTTCTAGGTGTCAGTTTGCAGGAGGTACTTGGCACTCTCAAACCAGCCCAAGTTGGCACTGGTGCCAGCTTGGGTCTGGGAGGCATCCTGCGCAATGCGGAATTTTAGGAGCCAGAGTAGGCTGCTCCGAGCCACAGGCCCTGGAACAAACAACGCTGCCCCTTTTCCCTGGAAACAAGCTCACCAACCCTGGTTCTAGGTGTCAGATTGCAGGAGGTACTTGGCACTCTCAAACCAGCCCAAGTTGGCACTGGTGCCAGCTTGGTCCTGGGAGGCATCCTGCGCAATGCGGAATTTTAGGAGCCAGAAGGCTGCTCTGAGCCACAGGCCCTGGAACAAAATCTTGCCCCATTTCCCAGGTTGGAAAAACTCACCAACCCTGGTTCTAGGAGTCAGTTTGCAGGAGGTACTTGGCACTCTCAAACCAGCCCAAGTTGGCACTGGTGCCAGCTTGGTCCTGGGAGGCATCCTGCGCAATGCGGAATTTTAGGAGCCAGAAGGCTGCTCTGAGCCACAGGCCCTGGAACACAACAACGCCCGTTTTCCCTGGAAACAAGACTCACCAACCCTGGTTCAGGTGTCAGTTTGCAGGAGGTACTTGGCACTCTCAAACCAGCCCAAGTTGGCACTGGTGCCAGCTTGGTCCTGGGAGGCATCCTGCGCAATGCGGAATTTTAGGAGCCAGAAGGCTGCTCTGAGCCACAAGCCCTGGAACACAAAACGCTGCCCCTTTTCCCAGGGAACAAACTCACCAACCCTAGTTCTAGGTGTCAGTTTGCAGGAGGTACTTGGCACTCTCAAACCAGCCCAAGTTGGCACTGGTGCCAGCTTGGTCCTGGGAGGCATCCTGCGCAATGCGGAATTTTAGGAGCCAGAAGGCTGCTCTGAGCCACAGGCCCTGGAACACAAACCTGCCCTTTTCCCTGGGAAACAAGACTCACCAACCCTGGTTCATGGTGTCAGTTTGCAGGAGGTACTTGGCACTCTCAAACCAGCCCAAGTTGGCACTGGTGCCAGCTTGGTCCTGGGAGGCATCCTGCGCAATGCGGAATTTTAGGAGCCAGAAGGCTGCTCTGAGCCACAAGCCCTGGAACAAAAACTCTGCCCCATTTCCCAGGTTTAAAACTCACCAACCCTAGTTCTAGGAGTCAGTTTGCAGGAGGTACTTGGCACTCTCAAACCAGCCAAGTTGGCACTGGTGCCAGCTTGGTCCTGGAGGCATCCTGCGCAATGCGGAATTTTAGGAGCCAGAAGGCTGCTCTGAGCCACAGGCCCTGGAACACCAACACCGCCCGTTTTCCTGGAGAAACAAGACTCACCAACCCTGGTTCTAGGTGTCAGTTTGCAGGAGGTACTTGGCACTCTCAAACCAGCCCAAGTTGGCACTGGTGCCAGCTTGGTCCTGGGAGGCATCCTGCGCAATGCGGAATTTTAGGAGCCAGAAGGCTGCTCTGAGCCACAGGCCCTGGAACAACAATGCTGCCCCTTTCCCTGGAAACAAAGCTCACCAACCCTGGTTCTAGGTGTCAGATTGCAGGAGGTACTTGGCACTCTCAAACCAGCCCAAGTTGGCACTGGTGCCAGCTTCGTCCTGGGAGGCATCCTGCGCAATGCGGAATTTTATGAGCCAGAAGGCTGCTCTGAGCCACAGGCCCTGGAACACAACACCGCCCTTTTCCCTGGGAAACAAGACTCACCAACCCTGGTTCATGGTGTCAGTTTGCAGGAGGTACTTGGCACTCTCAAACCAGCCCAAGTTGGCACTGGTGCCAGCTTGGTCCTGGGAGGCATCCTGCGCAATGCGGAATTTTAGGAGCCAGAAGGCTGCTCTGAGCCACAGGCCCTGGAACAACAACTCTGCCCCTTTTCCCAGGTAAAAACTCACCAACCCTGGTTCTAGGTGTCAGATTGCAGGAGGTACTTGGCACTCTCAAACCAGCCCAAGTTGGCACTGGTGCCAGCTTGGTCCTGGGAGGCATCCTGCGCAATGCGGAATTTTAGGAGCCAGAAGGCTGCTCTGAGCCACAGGCCCTGGAACACAAACAACGCCCTTTTCCTGGAAACAAGACTCACCAACCCTGGTTCTAGGTGTCAGTTTGCAGGAGGTACTTGGCACTCTCAAACCAGCCCAAGTTGGCACTGGTGCCAGCTTGGTCCTGGGAGGCATCCTGCACAATGCGGAATTTTAGGAGCCAGAAGGCTGCTCTGAGCCACAAGCCCTGGAACAAAATCTTTGCCCCATTTCCCAGGTTGGAAAACTCACCAACCCTAGTTCAGGAGTCAGTTTGCAGGAGGTACTTGGCACTCTCAAACCAGCCCAAGTTGGCACTGGTGCCAGCTTGGTCCTGGGAGGCATCCTGCGCAATGCGGAATTTTAGGAGCAGAGTAGGCTGCTCCGAGCCACAGGCCCTGGAAACAACAACGCTGCCCCTTTTCCCTGGAAACAAAGCTCACCAACCCTGGTTCTAGGTGTCAGATTGCAGGAGGTACTTGGCACTCTCAAACCAGCCCAAGTTGGCACTGGTGCCAGCTTGGTCCTGGGAGGCATCCTGCGCAATGCGGAATTTTAGGAGCCAGAAGGCTGCTCTGAGCCACAGGCCCTGGAACACAACAACCGCCCCTTTTCCCTGGGAAACAAGACTCACCAACCCTGGTTCATGGTGTCAGTTTGCAGGAGGTACTTGGCACTCTCAAACCAGCCCAAGTTGGCACTGGTGCCAGCTTGGTCCTGGGAGGCATCCTGCGCAATGCGGAATTTTAGGAGCCAGAAGGCTGCTCTGAGCCACAAGCCCTGGAACAACAACCTGCCCCTTTTCCCTGGGAAACAAGACTCACCAACCCTGGTTCTAGGTGTCAGTTTGCAGGAGGTACTTGGCACTCTCAAACCAGCCCAAGTTGGCACTGGTGCCAGCTTGGTCCTGGGAGGCATCCTGCGCAATGCGGAATTTTAGGAGCCAGAAGGCTGCTCTGAGCCACAAGCCCTGGAACACAAACTGCCCCTTTTCCCTGGAAACAAACTCACCAACCCTGGTTCTAGGTGTCAGTTTGCAGGAGGTACTTGGCACTCTCAAACCAGCCCAAGTTGGCACTGGTGCCAGCTTGGTCCTGGGAGGCATCCTGCGCAATGCGGAATTTTAGGAGCCAGAAGGCTGCTCTGAGCCACAGGCCCTGGAACAACAATGCTGCCCCTTTCCCTGGAAACAAACTCACCAACCCTGGTTCATGGTGTCAGTTTGCAGGAGGTACTTGGCACTCTCAAACCAGCCCAAGTTGGCACTGGTGCCAGCTTCGGTCCTGGGAGGCATCCTGCGCATATGCGGAATTTTAGAGCCAGAAGGCTGCTCTGAGCCACAGGCCCTGGAACACAACAACCGCCCTTTTCCTGGAGAAACAAGGCGCACCAACCCTGGTTCAGGGTTTCAGATTGCAGGAGGTACTTGGCACTCTCAAACCAGCCCAAGTTGGCACTGGTGCCAGCTTGGTTCAGGGAGGCATCCTGCGCAATGCGGAATTTTAGGAGGCAGACGGCTGCTCCGAGCCACAAGCCTAGACCTAAAACTTTGCCCTACTTCCCCGGTTTAGAAAACTCACCAAAACTAGTTCTAGGAGTCAGATTGCAGGAGGTACTTGGCACTCTCAAACCAGCCCAAGAGGGCATTGCTGCCAGCTTGGGTCTGGGAGGCATCCTGCGCAATGCCGAATTTTAGGAGAGAGTAGGACGCTCCGAGCCACAGGCCCTGAAAAATAACCCTGCCCCTTTTCCCTGCAAACATAACTCACCAACACTGGTTCTAGGTGTCACTTTTCAGGAGCTACTCGGCACTCTCAAACCAGCCCATGTGGGCACTGGTGCCAGCTTGCGTCGGAGAGGCATCGTCGCAAAGTTGAATTTTTTGATCCAGAAGGCTGCTCCGAGCCACAGGCCCTGGAAAAACCAACACTGCCCCTTTTCCCAGGAAACATAGCTCACCAAACTTGGTTCTAGGTTTCAGATTGCAGGAGGTACTTGGCACTCTCAAACCAGCCCAATTGGGCACTGGTGCCAGCTTGGTCCTTGGAGGCATCCTGCGCAATGTTGAATTTTTTGAGCCAGAAGGCTGCTCACAGTCACAGGCCCTGGAACACCAATGCTGCCCTTTCCCTGGAAACAAAGCTCACCAACCCTGGTTCTAGGTGTCACTTTTCAGGAGCTACTCGGCATCTCTCAAACCAGCCCAAGTTTCCACTGGTGCCAGCTTAGTCCTGGAAGGCATCCTTTAGTGTGCGGAATTTAGGAGCCAGAAGGCTGCTCCAAGCCACAATCCCTAGAACACCAATGCAACACTGCCAGTTTTCCCTGGAAGCAAGACTCGCCAACCCTTGTTCATGGTGTCAGTTTGCAGGAGGTACTTGGCACTCTCAAACCAGCCCAAGTTGGCACTGGTGCCAGCTTGGTCCTGGGAGGCCTCCTGTGCAATGCAGAATTTTTTGAGCCAGAAGGCTGCTCTGAGCCTAAAGCCCTGGAACAAAATCTTTGCCCCAATTCCCACTTTGGACAACTCACCAACCCTAGTTCTAGGTGTCAGTTTTCAGGAGGTACTTGGCACTCTCAATCCAGCCCAAGTTTCCACTAGTGCAAGCTTAGTCCTGGAAGGCATCCTTCAGTATGCGGAATTTTAGGAGCCAGAAGACTGCTCCAAGCCACAATCCCTAGAACAAAAACGCTGCCCCTTTCCCAGGTGGAAAAACTCACCAACCCTAGTTCTGGTGTCAGTTTGCAGGAGGTACTTGGCACTCTCAAACCAGCCCAAGTTGGCACTGGTGCCAGCTTGGTCCTGGGAGGCATCCTGCGATATGCGGAATTTTAGGAGCCAGAAGGCTGCTCTGAGCCACAGGCCCTGGAACAAAAACGCTGCCCGTTTTCCCTGGAAAGCAAAACTCACCAACCCTAGTTGATGGTGTCAGTTTGCAGGAGGTACTTGGCACTCTCAAACCAGCCCAAGTTGGCACTGCTGCCAGCTTGGTCCTGGGAGGCATCCTGCGATATGCGGAATTTTAAAAGCCAGAAGGCTGCTCTGAGCCACAGGCACTGCAACAAAAACGCTGCCCTTTTCCTAGGTAAGTATAAAACTCACCAACCCTAGTTGATGGTGTCAGTTTTCAGGAGGTACTTGGCACTCTCAAACCAGCCCAAGTTGGCACTGGTGCCAGCTTGTTCCTGGGAGGCATCCTGCGATATGCGGAATTTTAAAAGCCAGAAGGCTGCTCTGAGCCACAGCCCCTAGAACACAAAAACCGCCCATTTTCCCTGGGAAACAAAACTCACCAACCCTAGTTCATGGTGTCAGTTTGCAGGAGGTACTTGGCACTCTCAAACCAGCCCAAGTTGGCACTGGTGCCAGCTTGTTCCTGGGAGGCATCCTGCGATATGCGGAATTTTAAAAGCCAGAAGGCTGCTCTGAGCCACCGGCACTGCAACATCAACGTTGCCCTTTTTCCCAGGTAAGCAAAACTCACCAACCCTAGTTTATGGTGTCAGTTTGCAGGAGGTACGTGGCACTCTCAACCAGCTTAAGTTGGCACTGGTGCCAGCTTGGTCCTGGGAGGCATCCTGCGATATGCAGAATTTTAAAAGCCAGAAGGCTGCTCTGAGCCACAGGCCCCTAGAACACAAACACTGCCCCATTTCCCAGGGAGCATTAAAACTCACCAACCCTAGTTTATGGTGTCAGTTTGCAGGAGGTACTTGGCACTCTCAAACCAGCCCAAGTTGGCACTGGTGCCAGCTTGGTCCTGGGAGGCATCCTGCGATATGCGGAATTTTAGGAGCCAGAAGGCTGCTCTGAGCCACAGGCCCTAGGAACACAAAAACCGCCCCTTTTCCCTGGAAAGCATAAAGCTCACCAACCCTAGTTGATGGTGTCAGTTTGCAGGAGGTACTTGGCACTCTCAAACCAGCCCAAGTTGGCACTGGTGCCAGCTTGTTCCTGGGAGGCATCCTGCGATATGCGGAATTTTAAAGCCAGAAGGCTGCTCTGAGCCACAGGCCCTGGAACACCAAAACCGCCCCTTTTCCTGGAAACAAGACTCACCAACCCTGGTTCATGGTGTCAGTTTGCAGGAGGTACTTGGCACTCTCAAACCAGCCCAAGTTGGCACTGGTGCCAGCTTGGTCCTGGGAGGCATCCTGCGCAATGCGGAATTTTATGAGCCAGAAGGCTGCTCTGAGCCACAAGCCCTGGAACAAAAACTTGCCCATTTCCCAGGTTAAGAAAACTCACCAACCCTGGTTCTAGGAGTCAGTTTGCAGGAGGTACTTGGCACTCTCAAACCAGCCCAAGTTGGCACTGGTGCCAGCTTGGTCCTGGGAGGCATCCTGCGCAATGCGGAATTTTAGGAGCCAGAAGGCTGCTCTGAGCCACAGGCCCTGGAACAACCAACGCTGCCCCTTTTCCCTGGAAACATAGCTCACCAAACCTGGTTCTAGGTGTCAGTTTGCAGGAGGTACTTGGCACTCTCAAACCAGCCCAAGTTGGCACTGGTGCCAGCTTGGTCCTGGGAGGCATCCTGCGCAATGCGGAATTTTAGGAGCCAGAAGGCTGCTCTGAGCCACAGGCCCTGGAACAACAATGCTGCCCCTTTCCCTGGAAACAAGACTCACAACCCTGGTTCATGGTGTCAGTTTGCAGGAGGTACTTGGCACTCTCAAACCAGCCCAAGTTGGCACTGGTGCCAGCTTGGTCCTGGGAGGCATCCTGCGCAATGCGGAATTTTAGGAGCCAGAAGGCTGCTCTGAGCCACAAGCCCTGGAACACCAATGCTGCCCCTTTCCCAGGAAACAAGACTCACCAACCCTGGTCATGGTGTCAGTTGCAGGAGGTACTTGGCACTCTCAAACCAGCCCAAGTTGGCACTGGTGCCAGCTTGGTCCTGGGAGGCATCCTGCGCAATGCGGAATTTTAGGAGCCACAAGGCTGCTCTGAGCCACAGGCCCTGGAACAACAACCTGCCCCTTTCCCTGGAAACAAAGCTCACCAACCCTAGTTCTAGATGTCAGTTTGCAGGAGGTACTTGGCACTCTCAAGCCAGCCCAAGTGGGCACTGGTGCCAGCTTTGGTCTGGGAGGCATCCTACGCAATGTGGAATTTTAGGAGCCAGAAGGCCGCTCTGAGCCACAGGCCCTGGATCACCAATGCTGCCCCTTTCCCTGGAAACAAAGCTCACTAACCCTGGTCCAATGTGTCAGATTGCAGGAGGTACTTGGCACTCTCAAACCACTCCACGTTGGCACTACTGCCAACTTGGGCCTGGGATGCATCCTACGCAATGCGGAATTTTAGGAGAGAGCTGGCTGCTCCGAGCCACAGGCACAGGATCAGCAAACGCTGCCCCTTTTCCCTGGAAACATAGCTCACCAACACTGGTTCTCGGTTCTAGATTGTAGGAGGTACTTGGCACTCTCAAACCTGCCCAAGTTTGCACTGGTTCCAGCTTTCCTCTGGGAGGCGTCCTGCGCAATGCAAGAGCCGCAGAAAATGGGTTACCGCAACTGGCCAATGAAGGTGCCGGTTCCCGGCATCTATCGGCAGAAGCCGCGGTCCGGAGCGCACAGCGACCGGCACAATGCCTTGTGCGCGAACAAGCCGCTTCTTCGCCTCCGGGCGACGGAGAGCTCGGCAGATGCTGAGACGCGTTAAACGAAAGCGCAAAGCACCGGGATTGAGTGCACAGCTCTCAAACTGAGCCAGGACAAGAACTAATCACTTTCCAGACGTTTAAGCTTTCTTTAACAGACGAAGGGAAAAAGTTCTCGGACAACTTCTCTTTGCACCTTTCTAAGCTATTTGAAGCACTCTGTGGGGAATCTTACTTTTTCTTTTCGCCTCAAAGCTGATAGGAATTCGACTAGCTTTATGGAAAATGTCGAGGGATTCTTCCTGTGCTGGCACAGTTTTTTGTTGAGAGAAAGCTTGGAAAAGCTTTTTCGCTAAGAGGTAGGCGGCAAGAGCCGCAGAAGACGGGTTACCGCAACTGGCCAATGAAGGTGCCGGTTCCCGGCATCTATCGGCAGAAGCCACGGTCCGGAGCGCACAGCGACCGGCACAGTGCCTATTGCGCGAACAAGCCGCTTCTTCGCCTCCGGGCGACGGAGAGCTCGTCAGATGCTGAGACGCGTTAAACGAAAGCGCAAAGCACCGGGATTGAGTGCACAGCTCTCAAACTGAGCCAGGACAAGAACTAATCACTTTCCAGACTTTTAAGCTTTCTTTAACAGACGAAGGGAAAAAGTTCTCGGACAACTTTTCTT
>NC_066338.1:1829692-1860714 GCF_022539315.1 Serinus canaria
AGAGCAGCCTTCTGGCTCCTAAAATTTCGCACTGCGCAGGATGCCTCCCAGGACCAAGCTGGCACCAGTGCCAACTCTGGCTGGTTTGAGAGTGCCAAGTACCTCCGGCAAACTGACCCTTAGAACCAGTGTTGGTGAGTCTTGTTTCTTCAGGAAAACGGGCGGATTTGTGCTCCAGGGCTTGTGGCTCGGGACAGCGTTCTGGCTCCTATAAATCTGCCTTGTGCAGGATGCCTCAGAGACGCAAGCTGGGAGCAGTGCCAATTTGGGCTGGTTTGATAGTGTCAAGTACCTCCTACAATCTGAAACCTAAAACCAGGGGTGGTGAGCTATGTTTCCAAGGAAAAGGGGCAATGTTGGTTGTTTCAGGGCCTGTGGCTCAGAGCATCCTACTCTCTCATAAAATACCGCATTGTGCAGGATGCCTCCCAGGACTAAGCTGGCACCACTGGAAAATTGGGCTGGTTTGAGAATGCCAAGTACCTCCTGCAAACTGACACCATGGACCAGGGTTAGTGAGTATTGTTTGCTGGGAAAAAACAGCATTGGTGTTCCAGGGCCTGTGGCTCAGAGCAGCCTTATGGCTCAAAAAATTCTGCATTGCGCCTGACGCCTCCCAGAGGCAAGCCGGCACCATTGCAAACTTTGGCTGTTTTGAGAGTGTCAAGAACCTCCTGCAATCTGACACCATGAACCAGGTTTAGTGAGCTGTGGTTCCAGGGAAAGGAGCAGCATTCTTGATCCAGGGCCTGTGGCTCAGAGCAGCCTTCTGGCTCCTAAAATTCCGCATTGTGCAGGATGCCTCCCAGGACCAAGCTGGCACCACTGCACACCTGGGCTGGTTTGAGAGTGCCAAGTACCGCCTGCAAACTGATGCCTAGAACCAGAGTTGGTGAGTCTTGCTTCCAGGAAAAAGGTGCAGTGTCGTGATGGTGTTCCAGGGCTTGTGGCTCAGAGCAGCCATCTGGCTCCTAAAATTCCGCATTGTGCAGGATGCCGCCCAGGATCAACCTGGCACCAGTGCCAGAACCAGGGTTGGTGAGTTTTCCAAACCTGGGAAATTGGGCAAAGATTGCGTTCCAGGGCTTGTGGCTCAGAGCAGCCTTCTGGCTCCTCAAATTCCGCATTGCACTGGATGCCTCCTAGGACCAAGCTGGCACCAGTGAAAACTCTGGCTGGATTGAGTGTGCCAAGTACCTCCTGCAATCTGACACCATGAACCAGTGTTGGTAAGTTTTGTTTCCAGGGAAAACGGGCAGCGTTGCGTTGGTGTTCCAGAGCTTGTGGCTCGGAGCAGCCTTCTGCGTCCTAAAATTCCGCATTGTGCTGGATGCCTCCCAGTACAAAGCTGGCTCCAGTGCCAACTCTATCTGGTTTGAAAGTACCAAGTACCTCCTGAAATCTGACTCCTAGAACTAGGGTTGCTGAGTTTTCCAAACCTGGGAAATGAGGCAAAAATTTTATTACCGGGCTCTCGGCTCAAAGCAGCCTCCTGGCTCCTAAAATTCTGCATTGCGCAGAAGGCCTCACAGGACCAAGCTGGCACCAGTGCCAACTATGGCTGGATTGAGGAAGCCTAGTACCTGCTGCAAACTGACACCATGAACCAGGGTTGGTGATTCTTGTTTCAAGGGAAAATGGGCAGTGTTGCGTTGGTGTTCCAGGGCTTGTGGCTCAGAGCAGCCTCCAGGGTCCTAAAATTCCGCAATATGCAGGATGCCTCCCAGGACCAAGCTGGCACCAGTGCCAAGTCGGGCTGGATTGAGAGTGCCAAGTACCTCCTGCAAACTGACACCATGAACCAGGGTTGGTGAGTTTTACAAACCTGGGAAATGGGGCAAAGATTTTGTTCCATGGCTTGTGGCTCAGAGCATCCTTCTGGCTCCTAAAATTCCGCATTGCGCAGGATGCCTCCAAGGACCATGCTGGCACCAGTGCCAACTCTGGCTGGATTGAGAGTGCCAAGTACCTCCTGAAAACTGATACCTAGAACCAGGGTTGGTGCATCATGTTTCTCCATGTAAACGGGCGTTGTTGGTGTTCCACCGCCTGGTACTCGGCGCAGCCTTCTGGCTCAAAAAATTCCGCATTGCACCGGATGCCTCCCAGGACCAACCTAGCACCAGTGCAACGTCAGGCTGGTTTGAGAGTGCCAAGTACCTCCTGCAATCTCAAACCTAGAACCAGGGGTGGTGACCTATGTTTCCAGGGAAAAGGGGCAGCGTTGGTTGCACCAGGGCCTGCGGCTCGGAGCAGCCTACTCTCTCCTAAAATTCCGCATTGTGCCGGATGCCTTCCAGGACCAATCTGGCACCAGTGGCAACACTGGCTTGTTTGAAAGTGCCGAGTACCTCCTGCAAACTAACCCCTAGAACCAGACCGGTGAGTCTGGTTTCTTCAGGAAAACTGGCTGTGTTTGTGTTCCAGGGCCTGTGGATCAGAGCAGCCTTCTGGCTCAAAAAAATTCCACATTGCGCAGGATGCCTCCAACGACCTTCTTGGCACCAGTGCCCATTGGGCTCGTTTGAGAGTGCCAACTACCTCCTTCAATCTGAAACCTAGAATCAGGTTTGGTGAGCTATCTTTCCAGTGAAACGGGGAAGCGATAGTTGATCCAGGGGCTGTGTCTCGTAGCAGCCTATTCTCTCCTAAAATTCCGCATTGCGCAGGATGCCTCCCAGACCCAAGCTGGCACCAGTGCCAACTCTGGCTGGTTTGAGAGTGCCAAGTACCTCCTGCAAACTGACACCTAGAACTAGGGTTGGGGAGTTTTACAAACCTGAGAAATGGGGCAAAGTTTTTGTTACAGGGCTTGTGACTCAGAGCAGTCTTCTGACTACTCAAATTCAGCATTGCGCTGGATGCCTCCTAGGATCAAGCTGGCACCAGTGCCAACTCTGGCTGGATTGAGAGTCCAAGTACCTCCTGAAAACTGACTCCATGAACCAGGGTTCGTGAGTCTTTTTTCCAGGGAAAATGGGCAGCGTTGCTTTGATATTCCAGGGCTTCTGGCTCAGAGCAGCCTTCTGGCTCCTAAAATTCCGCATTGTTCAGGATGCCTCCCAGGACCAAGCTGGCACCAGTGCCAACTCTGGCTGGATTGAGAGTGCCAAGTACCTCCTGCAAACTGACCCCTAGAACAGAGTTGGTGAGTCTATTTTCTTCAGTAAAATGGGCGGTGTTGTGGTTCCAGGGCCTGTGGTTCTTATCAGCCTTCTGGCCAAAAAAATTCTGCCTTGCGCAGGATGCCTCCAAGGACCAAGCTGGAACCAGTGCCCACTTGGGCTGGTTTGAGAGTGCCAAGTACCTCCTTCAATCTGAAACCAAGAACCAGGGTTGGTGAGCTATGTTTCCAGGGAAAAGGGGCAGCGTTTTTTATTCCAGTGCCTTTGGCTCGGAACAGCCTACTCTCTCCTAAAACTTCTCATTGCGCAGGATGCCTCCCAGACCAAGCTGGCAGCAGTGCCAACGTGGGCTGGTTTGAGAGTGCCAAGTACCTCCTGCAATCTGGCACCATGGACCAGGGTTAGTGAGTCTTGTTTCCTGGGAAAGGGGCAGCATCGTTTTTCCAAGGCCTGTGGCTCGGAGCAGCCTTATGGCTCAAAAAATTCCGCATTGCGCAGGACGCCTCCAAGAGGCAAGCTGGAACAAGGGCCAACTCTGGCTGGTTTAAGAGTGCCAAGTACCTCCTGAAAACTGACTCCTAGAACTAGGGTTGGTGAGTTTTCCAAACCTTGGAAATGGGGCAAATATTTTGTTCCAGGGCCTTTGGCTCAGAGAAGCCTTCTGGCTCAAAAAATTCCGCATTGCGCAGGAGGCCTCCCAGGCCCAAGCTGGCACCAGTGAAAACTCTTGCTGGATTGAGAGTGCCAAGTACCTCCTGAAAACTGACACTTTGAACCAGGGATTGCGAGTCTTTTTTCCAGGGAAAATGCGCAGCGTTGCATTGGTGTTCCTGAGCTTGTGGCTCTGAGCAGCCTTCAGGCACCTAAAATATCGCATTTTGCAGGATGCCTTCCAGGACTAAGCTGGCACCAGTTGAAACTTGGGCTGGTTTGAGAGTGCCAAGTACCTCCTGCAATCTGACACAATGAACCAGGGCTTGTGAGCTTTGTTTCCATGGAAAGGGGCAGCATTGGTGATCCAGGGCCTCTGGCTCGGATCAGCCTTCTGGCTCCTTAAATTACGCATTGTGCAGGATTCCTTCAGGATCAAGCTGGCACCAGTGCCTAGTAAGGCTATTTGAGAGTGCAAAGTACCTCCTGAAAACTGACCCCTAGATGCAGAGTTGGTGAGTCTTGTTTCTTCAGGAAAACGGTCGGTGTTGGTGTTCCAGGAGCTGCGGCTCAGAGCAGCCTTCTGGCTCCTAAAATTACGCATTGTGCAGGATGCTTTCCAGGACTAAGCTGGCACCAGTGGAAACTTGGGCTGGTTTAAGAGTGCCGAGTACCTCCTGCAATATGGCAACATGAACCAGGGTTGGTGAGCTTTGTTTCCAGGGAAAGGGGCAGCATTTGTGTACCAGGGCTTGTGGCTCTGAGCAGCCTTCTGGCTCATAAATCTCCGCATTGTACAGGATGCCTCCCAGGACCAAGCTGGCACCAGTTCCAACTTGGGCTGGTTTGAGAGTGCCAAGTACCTCCTGCAAACTGACCCCTAGAACAGAGTTGGTGCGTCTTGTTTCTTCAGGAAAAAGGGCGGTGTTTGTGTTCCAGAGCCTGCGGCTCTGAGCAGCCTTCTGGCTCCTAAAATTCTGCATTGTGCAGGATGCCTCCCAGACCCATGCTGGCAGCAGTGCCAATTTGAGCTTGTTTGAGGATGCCAAGTACCTCCTGCACACTGACTCCAAGAACTAGGGTTGGTGAGTTTTACAAACCTGGGAAAAGGCGGAAAGTTTTTGTTCCAGGGCTTGTGGCTCGGAGCAGCATTCTCTCTCGTAAAATTCCACATTTCACAGGATGCCTCCCAGACCCAAGCTGGCAGCAGTGCCAACTCTGGCTGGTTTGAGAGTGCCAAGTACCTCCTGAAAATGACTCCTAGAACTAGGGTTGTTGAGTTTTCCAAACCTGGGCAATGGGGCAAAGATTATGTTCCAGGGCCTGTGGTTCAGAGCAGCCTTCTGGCTCCTAAAATTCTGCATTGCGCAGGAGGCCTCCCAGGACCAAGCTGGCACCAGTGCCAAGTCATGCTGGTTTGAGAGTGCCTAGTACCTCCAGAAAACTGACTCTGAGAAGCAGGGTTGGTGAGTCTTGCTTCCAGAAAAAAAGTTCAGCGTTGCGTTGGTGTTCCAGGTCTTGTGGCTCAGAGCAGCCTTCTGGCTCCTAAAATTCCGCATTGTGCCGGATGCCTCACAGGACCAAGCTGGCACCAGTGCCATCTCTGGCTGAATTGAGAGTGCCAAGTACCTCCTGCAGTCTAACACCATGGACCAGGGTTAGTGAGTCTAGTTTCCTGGGAAAAGGGCAGCATTGGTGTTCCAGGGCCTGTGGCTCCGAGCAGCCTTCTGGCTCAAAAAATTCCGCATTGCGCGGGACACCTCCCAGAGGCAAGCTGACACCAGTGCCAACTTGGGCTGGTTTGAGAGTGCCAAGTACCTCCTGCAATCTGACACCATGAACCAGGGCTAGTGAGCTTTGTTTCCAGGGACAGGCGCAGCATTGGTGATCCAGGGACTTTGGCTCAGAGCAGTCTTCTGGCTCCTAAGATTCCGCATTGTGCAGGATTCATTCAGGACCAAGCTGGCACCAGTGACATCACTGACTGGTTTGAGAGTGCCAAGTACCTCCGGCAAACTGACTCCTAGAATCAGAGTTGGTGAGTATTGTTTCTTCAGAAAACGGGCGGTGTTGGTGTTCCAGGGCCTGTGGCTGTGAGCAGCCATCTGGCTCAAAAAATTCCGCATTCCGCAGGACGCCTCCCAGGACCAAGCTGGCACCAGTTCCAAATTGGGCTTGTTTGAGATTGCCAAGTACCTCCTGCAAACTGACACCATGAACCAGGGTTAGTGAGACTTGTTTCCATGGAAAACGGGCAGCGTTGCATTGGTGTTCCAGGGCTTGTGGCTCAGAGCAGCCTTCTGTCTTTTAAAATTCCGCATATCGCAGGATGCCTCCCAGGACCAAGCTGGCACCAGTGCCAACTTGGGCTGGTTTGAGAGTGCCAAGTACCTCCTGCAAACTGACACCATGAAGCAGGGTTAGCGAGCTTTGTTTCCAGGGAAAGGGGCAGCATTGTTCTCCCCGGGCATGTGGCTCAGAGCTACCTTCTGGCTCCTAAATCTCCGCATTGTGCAGGATGCCTCCCAGGACCAAGCTGGCACCAGTGCCAACTTGGGCTGGTTTGAGAGTGCCAAGTACCTCCTGCAAACTGACCCCTAGAACAGAGTTGGTACGTCTTGTTTCTTCAGGAAAACGGGCGGTGTTTGTGTTCCAGAGCCTGCGGCTCTGAGCAGCCTTCTGGCTCCTAAAATTCTGCATTGTGCACGATGCCTCCCAGACCCATGCTGGCAGCAGTGCCAACTTGAGCTTGTTTGAGGATGCCATGTACCTCCTGCAATCTGACTCCAAGAACTAGGGTTGGTGAGTTTTACAAACCTGGTAAATGGGGCAAAGTTTTTGTTACAGGGCTTGTTTCTCGGAGCATCCTACTCTCTCCTAAAATTCCGCATTGCGCAGGATGCCTCCCAGACCCAATCTGCCACCAGTAACATCTCTGGCTAGATTGAGAATGCCAAGTGTCTCTTGCAAACTGATTCCTAGAACTAGGGTTGGTGAGTTTTCCAAACCTGGGAAATGGGGCAAAGATTTTGTTCTAGGTCTTATGGCTCAGAGCAGATTACTGGCTCCTAAAATTCCGCATTGTGCACGATGCCTCCCAGACCCATGCTGGCAGCAGTGCCAACTTGAGCTTGTTTGAGGATGCGATGTACCTCCTGCAATGTGACTCCAAGAACTAGGGTTGGTGAGTTTTACAAACCTGGTAAATGGGGCAAAGTTTTTGTTACAGGGCTTGTTTCTCGGAGCATCCTACTCTCTCCTAAAATTCCGCATTGCGCAGGATGCCTCCCAGACCCAATCTGCCACCAGTAACAACTCTGGCTGGATTGAGAGTGCCAAGTGTCTCTTGCAAACTGATTCCTAGAACTAGGGTTGGTGAGTTTTCCAAACCTGGGAAATGGGGCAAAGATTTTGTTCTAGGTCTTATGGCTCAGAGCAGACTACTGGCTCCTCAAATTCAGCATTGCGCTGGATGCCTCCTAGGACCAAGCTGGCAGCAGTGCCAACTTGAGCTTGTTTGAGGATGCGATGTACCTCCTGCAATGTGACTCCAAGAACTAGGGTTGGTGAGTTTTACAAACCTGGTAAATGGGGCAAAGTTTTTGTTACAGGGCTTGTTTCTCGGAGCATCCTACTCTCTCCTAAAATTCTGCATTGCGCAGGAGGCCTCCTAGGACCAAGCTGGCAGCAGTGTAAACTTGGCCTGGTTTGAGAGTGCCAAGTACCTCCTGCAATCTGACACCATGGACCAGGGTTAGGGAGTCTTGTTTCCTGGGAAAAAGGCAGCATTGATGTTCCAGGGCCTGTGGCTCTGAGAAGCCTTCTGGCTCAAAAAATTCCACATTGCGCAGGACGCCTCCCAGGGGCAAGCTGGCACCAGTGGAAACTTGGGCTGGTTTGAGAGTGCCAAGTAACTCCTGAAAACTGACACCTAGAACAGAGTTGGGGAATCTTGTTTCTTCAGGAAAATGGGCGGTGTTGGTGTTCCAGGGACTGTGACTCCGAACATCCTCCTGGCTCAAAAATTCCGCATTGCGCAGGATGCCTCCCAGACGCAAGATGGCACCAGCGCCCAATTGGGCTGGTTTGAGAGTGCCAAGTACCTCATTCAATCTGAAACCTAGAAACAGGTTTTGTGAGCTATGTTTCCAGGGAAAAGGGGCAGCGTTGTTTGTTCTAGGGCCTGTGGCTCACAGCAGCCTTCTGGCTCAAAAAATTCCACATTGCGCACGATGCATCTCAGACGTAAGCTGGCACCAGCGCCCACATGGGCTGGTTTGAGAGTGCCAAGTACCTCCTGCAAACTGACACCTAGAACCAGGGTTGGTGATTTATGTTTGCAGGCAAAAGGGGCAGCGTTGTTTGTTTCAGGGCCTGTGGCTCGGAGCATCCTACTCTCTCCTAAAATTCTGCATTGTGCAGGATGCCTCCCAGACCCAAGCTGGCAGCAGTGCCAACTTGGGCTGGTTTGAGAGTGCCAAGTACCTCCTGCAAACTGACTCCTAGAACTACGGTTGGTGAGTTATACAAACCTGGGAAATGGGGCAAAGTTTTTGTTCCAGGGCTTTGGCTCAGAGCAGCCTTCTGGCTCCTAAAATTCCGCATTGCGCCGGATGCCTCCCAGGACCAAGCTGGCACCAGTGCCAATTTGGGCTGGTTTGAGAATGCCAAGTACCTCCTGAAAACTGACCCCTACAACCAGGGTTGGTGAGTCTTGTTTCTCCAGGAAAACAGGCAGTGGTGTTGTTCCAGGGCCTGTGGCTCAGAGCAGCCTTCTGGCTCAAAAAATTCCACAGTGCGCAGGATATCTCCCAGACCCAAGCTGGCAGCAGTTCCAACTCTGGCTGGATTGAGAGTGCCAAGTACCTCCTGCAAACTGACCCCTAGAGCCAGGGTTGGTGAGTCTTGTTTCTCCAGGAAAACAGGCAGTGGTGGTGTTCCAGGGCCTGTGGCTCAGAGCAGCCTTCTGGCTCAAAAAATTCCACAGTGCGCAGGATGCCTCCCAGATGAAAGCTGGCACCAGTGACAGCTCTGGCTGGTTTGAGAGTGACAAGTACCTCCTGCAATCTGAAACCTAGAAACAGGGTTGGTGAGCTCTGTTTCCAGGGAAAAAGGGCAGTGTTGTTTGTTTCATGGCCTGTGGCTCGGAGCATCCTTCTCTCTCTTAAAATTCCGCATTGCGCAGGATGCCTCCCAGACCAGAGCTGGCAGCAGTGCCAACATGGGCTTGTTTGTGAGTGCCAAGAACCTCCTGCCAACTGACTCCTAGACTTAGGTTTAGTGAGTTTTCCAAACTTGGGAAATGGGGCAAAGGTTTTTTTCCAGGGCTTGAGGCACAGAGCAGCCTTCTGGCTCCTAAAATTCCGAATTGCGCAGGAGGCCTCCCAGGACCAAGCTGGCACAAGTGCCAACTCTGGCTGTATAGAGAATGCCAAGTACCTCCTCAAATCTGACTCCTAGAGCTAGGGTTGGTGAGTTTTACAAACCTGGGAAACGAGGCAAAGTTTTTGTTCCGGGGCTTGTGGCTCAGAGCAGCCTTCTGGCGTATAAAATTCTGCATTGCGCAGGAGGCCTCCAAGGACCAAGCTGGCACCAGAGCCAAATCTGGCTAGATTGAAAGTGCCAAGTACCCCCTGCAAACTGACACCATGAACCAGGGTTGGTGAGTCTTGTTTCCAGGGAAAACGGGCAGCGATGCGTTGGTGTTCCAGGGCCTGTGGCTCAGAGCAGCCTTCTGGCTCCTAAAATTCCGCATTGCGCAGGAGGCCTCCCAGACCCATGCTGCCCCCATTGCCAACCTGGGCTGGTTTGAGAGTGCCAAGTAACTCCTGCAATCTGACCCCATGATCCAGGGTTAGTGAGCTTTGTTTGCAGTGAATGGGGCAGCATTGGTGATCCAGGGCCTGTGGCTCAGAGAAGCCAACTCTCTCCTAAAATTCCGCAATTTGCAGGATGCCTCCCAGACCCAAGCTTTAGGCAGAGCCAACTTGGTCTTGTTTCAGAGTGCCAAGTATCTCCTGAAAACTGACCCCTAGAACCAGGGTTGGTGAGTCTTGTTTCTCAGGGAAAACGGGCGGTGTTGGTGTTCCAGGGCTTGTGGCTCAGAGCAGCCTTCTGGCTCAAAAAATTCCGCAGTGCGCAGGATGCCTCCCAGATGAAAGCTGGCACCAGTGCCAACTTGGGCTGGTTTGAGAGTTCCAAGTACCTCCTGAAAACTGACTCCAAGAAAAACGGTTGGTGAGTCTTGCTTCCAGGAAAAAGTTGCAGCGATGCGTTGGTGTTCCAGGGCTTGTGGCTCAGAGCAGCCTTCTGCCTCCTAAAATTCCGCATTGCGCAGGATGCCTCCCAGGACCAAGCTGGCACCAGTGCCAAATCTGGCTGGATTGAGAATGCCAAGTACCTCCTGCCAACTGAATCTAAAATCTAGGGTTGGTGAATTATCCAAACCTGGGAAATGGGGCAAAGATTTTGTTCCAGTACTTGAGGCTCAGAGCAGCCTTCTGGCTCCTAAAATTCTGCATTGCGCAGAAGGCCTCCCAGGACCAAGCTGGGACCAGTGCCAACTCTGGCTGGATTGAGCGTGTCAAGTACCTCCTGCAAACTGGCTCCTAGAACTAGGGTTGGTGAGTTGTCCAAACCTGGGAAATAGGGCAAAGATTTAGTTCCAGGGCTTGAGGCTTAATGCAGCCTTCTGGCTCCTAAAATTCTGCATTGCGCAGGATGCCTCCAGGACCAAGCTGGCACCAGTGCAAACTTGGGCTGGTTTGAGAGTGCCAAGTACCTCCTGCAAACTGACTCCTAGAACCAGGGTTGGTGAGTCTTGTTTCCAGGGAAAAAGGGCAGTGATGCATTGGTGTTCCAGGGCCTGTGGCTCGGAGCAGCCTTCTGGGTCCTAAAATTCCGCATTGTGCAGGATGCCTTCCAGGACTAAGCTGGCACCAGTAGAAACTTGGGCTGGTTTTAGAGTGCCAAGTACCTCCTGCAATCTGACCCGTAGATCCAGGGTTGGTGAGTCTTGTTTCTCCAGGAAAATGGGTGGTGTTCGTGTTCCAGGGCCTGTGGCTCGGAGCAGCCTTCTGGCCCAAAAAATTCCACATTTCGCAGGATGCCTCCCAGAGGCGAGCTGGCACCAGTGGAAAGTTGGGCTGGTTTGAGAGTGCCAAGAACCTCCTTCAATCTGACACCATGAACCAGGGTTAGTGAGTCTTGTTTCCTGGGAAAAGGGCAGCATTGTTGTTCCAGGGCCTGTGGCTCGGAGAAGCCTTCTGGCTCCCAAAATTCCGCATTGCGCAGGATGCCTCCCAGAGGCAAGTTGGCACCAGTGCAAATTTGGGCTGGTTTGAGAGTGCCAAGTACCTCCTGCAATCTGACACCATGAACCAGGGTTAGTGAGCTTTGTTTCCAGGGAAAGGGGCAGCATTGGTGATCCAGGGCCTGTGGCCTAGAGAAGCCTTCTGGCCCAAAAAATTGCACATTTCGCAGGATGCCTCCCCGAGGTTAGCTGCCACCAGTGGAAACTTGGGCTGGTTTGAGAGTGCCAAGTCCCTCCTCCAAAGTGACTCCTAGAACAAGGGTTGGTGAGTCTGGCTTTCAGGAAGAAGGTGCAGCATTGCGTTGGTGTTCCAGGGCTTGTGGCTCAGAGCAGCCTTCTGGCTCCTAAAATTCCGCATTGTGCAGGATGCCTCCCAAGACCAAGCTGGCACCAGTGCCAACTTGGGCTGGTTGGAGAGTGCCAAGTACCTCCTGAAAACTGACACCTAGAACCAGGGTTGGTGCGTCTTGTTTCACCAGGAAAACAGGCGTTGTTTTTTGTTCCAAGTCCTGGGGCCCAGAGAAGCCTTCTGGCTCCTAAAATTCCGAATTGCGCAGGATGCCTCCAAGACCCAAGCTGGCAGCAGTGCCAAATTTGGCTTGTTTGTGAGTGCCAAGTACCTCCTGCAATCTGACACAATGGACCAGGGTTAGTGAGTCTTATTTCCTGGGAAAAGGGCAGCATTGTTGTTCCAGGGCCTGTGGCTCAGAGAAGCTTTCTGGCTCAAAAAATTCCGCATTGCGCAGGACGCCTCCCAGAGGCAAGCTGGCACCAGTGCAAATTCGGGCTGGTTTGAGAGTGCCAAGTACCTCCTGCAATCTGACACCATGAACCAGGGTTAGTGAGCTTTGTTTCCAGGGAAAGGGGCAGCATTGGTGATCCGGGGCCTGTGGCTCAGAGCAGCCTTCTGGCCCAAAAAATTCCACATTTCGCAGGATGCCTCCCAGCGGCGAGTTGGCACCAGTGGAAACTTGGGCTGGTTTGAGAGTGCCAAGTCCCTCCTGCAAAGTGACTCCTAGAACAAGGGTTGGTGTGTCTGGCTTTCAGGAAGAAGGTGCAGCATTGCGTTGGTGTTCCAGGGCTTGTGGCTCAGAGCAGCCTTCTGGCTCCTAAAATTCCGCATTGTGCAGGATGCCTCCCAGGACCAAGCTGGCACCAGTGCCAACTTGGGCTGGTTGGAGAGTGCCAAGTACCTCCTGAAACTGACACCTAGAACCAGGGTTGGTGCGTCCTGTTTCACCAGGAAAACAGGCGTTGTTTGTGTCCCAAGTCCTGGGGCCCAGAGCAGCCTTCTGGCTCCTAAAATTCTGCATTGCGCAGGATGCCTCCCAGGCCCAAGCTGGCAGCAGTGCGAACTCTGGCTGGTTTGAGAGTTCCAAGTACCTCCTGAAAACTGACTCCAAGTACCAGGGTTGGTGAGTCTTGCTTCCAGGAAAAAGTTGCAGCGATGCGTTGGTGTTGCAGGGCTTGTGGCTCAGAGCAGCCTTCTGGCTCCTAAAATTCCGCATTGCTCAGGATGCCTCCCAGGACCAAGCTGGCACCAGTGCCAAATCTGGCTGGATTGAGAATGCCAAGTACCTCCTGCCAACTGAATCCTAAATCTAGGATTGGTGAGTTATCCAAACCTGGGAAATGGGGCAAAGATTTTGTTCCAGTACTTGAGGCTCAGAGCAGCCTTCTGGCTCCTAAAATTCTGCATTGCGCAGAAGGCCTCCCAGGACCAAGCTGGGACCAGTGCCAACTCTGGCTGGATTGAGCGTGTCAAGTACCTCCTGCAAACTGGCTCCTAGAACTAGGGTTGGTGAGTTTTCCAAACCTGGGAAATAGGGCAAAGATTTAGTTCCAGGGCTTGAGGCTTAATGCAGCCTTCTGGCTCCTAAAATTCTGCATTGCGCAGGATGCCTCCCAGGACCTAGCCGGAACCAGTGCCAAATCATGCTGGATTCAGAGTGCCAAGTACCTCCTGAAAACTGAAACCAGGAACAAGGGTTGGTGAGCTTTGTTTCCAGGAAAAAGGGCCAGTGTTGCGTTGGTGTTCCAGGGCTTGTGGCTGGGAGCAGCCTTCTGGCTCCTAAAATTCCGCATTGTGCAGGATGCCTCCCAGGACCAAGCTGGCACCAGTGCCAACTCAGGCTGGTTTGAGAATGCCAAGTACCTCCTGAAAACTGACCCCTAGAACCAGGGTTGGTGAGTTTTCCAAACCTGGGAAATGGGGCAAAGATTTTGTTCCAGGGCTTGTGGCTCAGAGCAGCCTTCTGCCTCCTAAAATTCCGCATTGTGCAGCATGCCTCCCAGGACCATGCTGCCCCCATTGCCAACCTGGGCTGGTTTGAGTGTGACAAGTACCTCTTGTAAACTGACGCCTAGTAACAGGGTTGGTGCGTCTTGTTTCTCAAGGAAAACAGGCGTTGTTTGTTTTCCCGGGCACGGGGCTTGGAGCCGCCTTCGGGCTCCTAAAATTCCGCATTGCACAGGATGCCTCCCAGGACCAAGCTGGCACCAGTGCCAACTCAGGCTGGTTTGGGAGTGCCAAGTACCTCCTGAAACCTGACACCTAGAACTAGGGTTGGTGAGTTGTCCAAACCTCGGAAATGGGGCAAAGTTTTTGTTCCAGGGCTTGTGGCTCAGAGCAGCCTTCTGACTCCTAAAATTCGGCATTGTGCAGGATGCCTCCCAGGACCATGCTGCCCCCATTGCCAACTTATGGTGGTTTGAGAGTGCCATGTACCTCCTGAAAACTGACACCTGGAACCACGGTTGGTGCGCCTTGTTTCTCCAGGAAAATGGGCGTTGTTTTTGTTCCAGGGCCTGTGGCTCGGAGCAGCCTTCTGGCTCCTAAAATTCTGCATTGCGCAGGAGGCCTCCCAGGCCCCAGCTGGGAGCAGTGCCAACTCTGGGTGGATTGAGAGTGCCAAGTACCTCCTGCAAACTGACTCCTAGAACTAGGGTTGGTGAGTTTTACAAACCTGGGGAATGGAGCAAAGTTTTTGTTCCGGTGCTTGTGGCTCAGAGCAGCCTTCTGGCTCCTAAAATTCTGCAATGTGCAGGATGCCTCCCAGGACCATGCTGCCCCAATTGCCAACCTGGGCTGGTTTGAGAGTGCTACGTACCTCCTGAAAACTGACACCTAGAACCAGGGTTGGTGCGTCTTGTTTCTCCAGGAAAACAGGCGTTGTTGGTGTTCCCGGGCCCGGGGCTCAGAGCAGCCTTCTGGCTCCTAAAATTCTGCATTGTGCAGGATGCCTCCCAGGACAAAGCTGGCACCAGTGCCAACTTGGGCTTGTTTGAGAGTGCCAAGTACCTCCTGAAAACTGACCCCTAGAACAGAATTGGTGGGTCATGTTTCTTCAGGAAAATGGGCGGTATTGGTGTTCCAGGGCCTGCGGCTCTGAGCAGCCATCTGGCCAAAAAGATTCCGCATTTTGCGGGATGCCTTCCAAGACTAATCTGGCAGCAGTGGAAACTTGGCCTGGTTTGAGAGTGCCAAGTACCTCATTCAATCTGAAACCTAGAACCAGAGATGGTGAGCTATGTTTCCAGGGAAAAGGGGCAGCGTTGGTTGTTCTAGGGCCTGTTGCTCACAGCAGCCTTCTGGCTCAAAAAATTCCACATTGCGCAGGATGCCTCTCAGACGTAAGCTGGCACCAGTGCCCACATGGGCTGGTTTGAGAGTGACAAGTACCTCCTGCAAACTGACCCCTAGAACCAGGGTTGGTGAGTTATGTTTGCAGGCAAAGGGGGCAGCGTTGTTTGTTTCAGGGCGTGTGGCTTGGAGGATCCTACTCTCTCCTAAAATTCTGCATTGTGCAGGATGCCTCCCAGACCCAAGCTGGCAGCAGTGCAAACTTGGGCTGGTTTGAGAGTGCCAAGTACCTCCTGCAAACTGACTCCTAGAACTACGGTTGGTGAGTTATACAAACCTGGGAAATGGGGCAAAGTTTTTGTTCCAGGGCTTTGGCTCAGAGCCGCCTTCTGGCTCCTAAAATTCCGCATTGCGCCGGATGCCTCCCAGGACCAAGCTGGCACCAGAGCCAATTTGGGCTGGTTTGAGAATGCCAGGTACCTCCTGAAAACTGACCCCTAGAACCAGGGTTGGTGAGTCTTGTTTCTCCAGGAAAAGGGGCGGTGTTGGTGTTCCAGGGCCTGTGGCTCAGAGCAGCCTTCTGGCTCAAAAAATTCTACAGTGCGCAGGATGCCTCCCAGATGAAAGCTGGCACCAGTGACAGCTCTGGCTGGTTTGAGAGGGCCACGTACCTCCTGCAATCTGAAACCTAGAACTAGGTTTGGTGAGCTATGTTTCCAGGGATAAGGGGCAGCATTGTTTTTTTCATGGCCTGTGTCTCGGAGCATCCTACTCTCTTCTAAAATTCCGCATTGCGCAGGATATGTCCCAGACCCAAGCTGGCAGCAGAGCCAACATGGGCTTGTTTGAGAGTGCAAAGTACCTCCTGCAAACTGACTCCTAGAATTAGGGTTGGTGAGTTTTCCAAACCTGGGAAATGGGACAAAGATTTTGTTCCAGGGCTTGTGGCTCAGAGCAGCCTTCTGGCTCCTAAAATTCCGCATTGCGCAGGATGCCTCCCAGGACCAAGCTGGCACCAGTGCCCACTCTGGCTGGATTGAGAGTGCCAAGTACCTCCTCAAATCTGACTCCTAGAACTAGGGTTGGTGAGTTTTCCAAACCTGAGAAATGGTACAAAGATTTTGTTCCAGGACTTGTGGCTCAGAGCAGCCTTCTGGCTCCTAAAATTCCGCATTGTGCAGCATGCCTCCCAGGACCATGCTGCCCAAATTGCCAACCTGGGCTGGTTTGAGAGTGCCAAGTACCTCTTGTAAACTCACACTGGGAAGCAGGGTTGGTGCGTCTTGTTTCTACAGGAAAACAGGTTGTTTGTGTTCCCGGGCCCGGGGCTTGGAGCAGCCTTCTGGCTCCTAAAATTCTGCATTGCACAGGATGCCTCCCAGGACCAAGCTGGCACCAGTGCCAAGTCAGGCTGGTTTGGGAGTGCCAAGTACCTCCTGAAAACTGACTCCAAGTACCAGGGTTGGTGAGTCTTGCTTCAAGGAAAAAGTTGCAGCGTTGCGTTGGTGTTCCAGGGCTTGTGGCTCAAAGCAGCCTTCTGGTTCCTAAAAGTCCGCATTGTGCAGGATGCCTCCCAGGACAAAGCTGGCACCAGTGCCAACTCTATCTGGTTTGAGAGTGCCAAGTACCTCCTGCAACCTGAAACCTAGAACCAGGGTTGGTGAGCTATGTTTCCAGGGAAAAGGGGCAGCGTTGTTTTGTCAGGGCCTCTGCCTCGGAGCATCCTACTCTCTCCTAAAATTCTGCATTGCGCAGGATGCCTCCCAGACCCAAGCTGGCACTAGTGCCAACTTGGGCTTGTTTGAGAGTGCCGAGTGCCAAGTACCTCCTGCAAACTGAGTCCTAGAACTAGGGTTGGTGAGTTTTCCAAACCTGGGAAATGGGGCAAACATTTTCTTCCAGGGCTTGAGGCACAGAGCAGCATTCTGGCTCCTAAAATTCTGCATTGCGCAGGAGGCCTCCCAGGCCCAAGCTGGCAACAGTGCCAACTCTGGCTGGATTGAGAGTTCCAAGTACCTCCTGAAAACTGACACCTAGAACTAGGGTTGGTGAATTGTCCAAACCTGGGAAATGGGTCAAAGATTTTGTTCCAGGGCTTGAGGCACAGAGCAGCCTTCTGGCTCCTAAAATTCCGCATTGTGCAGGATGCCTCCCAGGACCATGCTGCCCCCATTGCCAACTTATGGTGGTTTGAGAGTGCCAAGTACCTCCTGAAAACTGACACCTAGAACCAGGGTTGTTGTGTCTTGTTTCTCCAGGAAAACGGGCGTTGTTTTTGTTCCAGGGCCTGTGGCTCAGAGCAGCATTCTGGCTCCTAAAATTCTGCATTGCGCAGGATGCCTCCCAGGCCCAAGCTGGCACCAGTGCCAACTCTGGCTGGATTGAGAGTGCCAAGTACCTCCTGCAAACTGACTCCTAGAACTAGGGTTGGTGAGTTTTACAAACCTGGGGAATGGAGCAAAGTTTGGTTCCGGTGCTTGTGGCTCAGAGCAGCCTTCTGGCTCCTAAAATTCCGCATTGCGCAGGATGCCTCCCAGGGCCATGCTGCCCCCATTGCCAACCTGGGCTGGTTTGAGAGTGCCAAGTACCTCCTGCAAACTGACACCTAGAACCAGGGTTGGGCGTCTTGTTTCTACAGGAAAACAGGCCTTGTTGGTGTTCCCCGGCCCGGGGCTCTGAGCAGCCTTCTGCCTCCTAAAATTCTGCATTGCGCAGGATGCCTCCCAGGACCAAGCTGGCACCAGTGGAAACTTGGGCTGGTTTGAGAGTGCCATGTACCTCCTGCAAACTGACTCCTAGAACTAGGCTTGGTGAGTCTTGTTTCCAGGGAAAAAGGGCAGCGTTTCGTTGGTGTTCCAGGGCTAGAGGCTCGGAGCAGCCTTCTGGGTCCTAAAATTCCGCATTGTGCAGGATGCCTTCCAGGACTAAGCTGGCAACAGTAGAAACTTGGGCTGGTTTGAGAGTGCCAAGTACCTCCTGAAAACTGACCCCTAGATCCAGGGTTGGTGAGTCTTGTTTCTCCAGGAAAATGGGCGATGTTCGTTTCCAGGGCCTGTGGCTCGGAGCAGCCTTCTGGCCCAAAAAATTCCACATTTCGCAGGATGCCTCCCAGAGGCGAGCTGGCACCAGTGGAAACTTGGGCTGGTTTGAGAGTGCCAAGAACCTCCTTCAATCTGACACCATGAACCAGGGTTAGTGAGCTTTGTTTCCAGGGAAAGGGGCAGCATTGGTGATCCAGGGCCTGTGCTTTAGAGCAGCCTTCCGGCTCCTAAAATTCCGCATTGTGCAGGATGCCTCCCAGGAACAAACTGGCACCAGTGCCAACTCTGGCTGCTTTGAGAGTGCCAAGTACCTCCTGCAAACTAACCCATAGAACCAGAGTTGGTGAGTCATGTTTCTTCAGCAAAACGGGCGGTGTTTGTGTTCCAGAGCCTGTGGCTCGGAGCCGCCTTCTGGCTCAAAAAATTCCGCATTGCACAGGATGCCTCCAAGGACCAAGCTGGCACCAGTGCACACTTGGGCTGGTTTGAGAGTGCCAATTACCTCCTTGAATCTGAAACCTAGAACCAGGGTTGGTGAGCTATGTTTCCAGAGAAAAGGGGCACCGTTGGTTGTTCCAGGGCCTGTGGCTCGGAGCATCCTACTCTCTCCTAAAATTCCGCATTGCGCACGATGCCTCCCAGACCCAAGCTGTCGCCATTGCCAACTTGGGCTTGTTTGAGAGTGCCAAGTACCTCCTGAAAACAGACCCCTAGAACTAGGGTTGGTGAGTTTTTCAAACCTGGGAAATGGGGAGAAGGCTTTGTTCCATGGCTTGCGGCACAGGGCAGCCTTCTGGCTCCAAAAATTCTGCATTGCGCAGAAGGCCTCCCAGGCCCAAGCTGGGACCAGTGCCAACTCTGTCTGGATTGAGAGTGCCAAGTACCTCCTGCAAACTGTCTCCTAGAACTAGGGTTGGTGAGTTTTACAAACCTGGGGAAGGGAGCAAAGTTTTTGTTCCGCTGCTTGTGGCTCACAGCAGCCTTCTGGCGTATAAAATTCAGCATTGCGCAGGCGGCCTCCAAGGACCAAGCTGGCACCAGAGCCAAATCTGGCTAGATTGAAAGTGCCAAGTACCTCCTGCAAACTGACACCATGAACCAGGGTTGATGAGTCTTGTTTCCAGGGAAAAAGGGCAGTGATGCATTGGTGTTCCAGGGCCTGTGGCTCAGAGCAGCCTTCTGGCTCCTAAAATTCCGCATGGCGCAAGAGGCCTCCCAGGACCAAGCTGGCACCAGTGCCAATTTGGGCTGGATTGTGAGTGCCAAGTACCTCCGTCAATCTGACCCCATGATCCAGGGTTAGTGAGCTTTGTTTCCAGTGAATGGGGCAGCATTGGTGATCCAGGTCCTGTGGCTCAGAGTAGCCTACACGCTCCTAAAATTCCGCAATTTGCAGGATGCCTCCCAGACCCAAGCTTTAGGCAGAGGCAACTTGGGCTTGTTTGAGAGTGCCAAGTACCTCCTGCAAACTGACCCCTAGAGCCAGGGTTGGTGAGTCTTGTTTCTCCAGGAAAACGGGCGGTTTTGGTGTTCCAGGGCCTGTGGCTCAGAGCAGCCTTCTGGCTCAAAAAATTCCACAGTGCGCAGGCTGCCTCCCAGATGAAAGCTGGCACCAGTGCCAACTTGGGCTGGTTTGAGAGTGCCAAGTACCTCCTGCAATCTGAAACCTAGAACTAGTTTTGGTGAGGTATGTTTCCAGGGAAAACCGGCAGCGTTCTTTGTTTTATGGCCTGTGGCTCGGAGCATCCTTCTCTCTCTTAAAATTCCGCATTGCGCAGGATGCCTCCCAGACCAAAGCTGGCAGCAGTGCCAACATGGGCTTCTTTGAGAGTGCAAAGTACCTCCTGTAAACTGACTCCTAGAACTAGGGTTGTTGAGTTTTCCAAACCTGGGAAATGGGGCAAAGGTTTTTTTCCAGGGCTTGAGGCACAGAGCAGCCTTCTGGCTCCTAAAATTCCGCATTGCGCAGCAGGCCTCCCAGGCCCAAGCTGGCACCAGTGCCAACTCTGGCTGGATTGAGAGTGCCAAGTACCTCATCATATCTGACTCCTAGAACTAGGGTTGGTGAGTTTTACAAACCTGGGAAATGGGACAAAGATTTTGTTCCAGGGCTTGTGGCTCAGAGCAGCCATCTGGCTCCTAAAATTCCGCATTGTGCAGCATGCCTCGCAGGACCAAGCTGGCACCAGTGCCAACTTGGGCTTGTTTTAGAGTGCCAAGTACCTCCTGCAAACTGACTCCTAGAACTACGGTTGGTGAGTTTTCCAAACCTGGGAAATGGGGCAAAGATTTTGTTCCAGGGCTTGTGTATCAGAGCAGCCTTCTGGCTCCTAAAATTCCGCATTGTGCAGGATGCCTCCCAGGACCAAGCAGGCACCAGTGGCAACTCTGGATGGATTGAGAGTGCCAAGTACCTCCTGTAAACTGACACCATGAACCAGGGTTGGTGAGTCTTGCTTCCAGGAAAAAGGTGCAGCGTTGCGTTGGTGTTCCAGGGCTTGTGGCTCGTAGCAGCCTTCTGGCTCCTAAAATTTTGCAATGTGCAGGGTGCCTCCCAGGACCAAGATTGCACCAGTGCAAACTTGAGCTTGTTTGAGAGTGCCAAGTACCTCCTGCAAACTGATTCCTAGAACTAGGGTTGGTGAGTTTTCCAAACCTGGGAAATGAGGCAAAGATTTTGTTCCAGGGCTGTGGCTCAGAGCAGCCTTCTGGCTCTTAAAATTCTGCATTGTGCAGGATGCCTCCCAGGAACAAGCTGCCCCCAGTGCCCACTTGGGCTTGTTTGAGAGTGCCAAGTACCTCCTGAAAACTGAGTCCAAAACGAGGTTTGGTTAGTCTCGCTTCCAGGGAAAATGTGCAGCGTTGCGTTGGTGGTCCAGGGCCTTTGGCTTGGAGCAGACTTCTGGCTCAAAAAATTCTGCATTGCGCGGTGGCCTCCCAGAGGCAAGCTGGCACCAGTGCCAAGTCAGGCTGGTTTGAGAGTGCCAAGTACCTCCTGCAGTCTGACACCATGAACCAGGGCTAGTGAGCTTTGTTTCCAGGGAAAGGGGCGGTATTGGGGATCCAGGGCCTGTGGCTCAGAGCAGCCTTCTGGCTCAAAAAATTCTGCATTGTGCAGGATGCCTCCCAGGATTAAGCTGCCACCAGTGTCATGTCAGGCTGGTTTGAGAGTGCCAAGTACCTCCTGAAAACTGAGTCCAAAACGAGGTTTGGTTAGTCTCGCTTCCAGGGAAAAGGTGCCACGTTGCGTTGGTGTTCCAAAGCCTTTGGCTCGGAGCAGCCATCTGGCTCAAAAAATTCTGCATTGCGCGGTGGCCTCCCAGAGGCAAGCTGGCACCAGTGCCAAGTCAGGCTGGTTTGAGAGTGCCAAGTACCTCCTGCAGTCTGACACCATGAACCAGGGCTAGTGAGCTTTGTTTCCATTGAAAGGGTCGATATTGGTCATACAGCGCCTGTGGCTCAGAGCAGCCTTCTGGCTCAAAAAATTCTGCATTGTGCAGGATGCCTCCCAGGACCAAGCTGGCACCAGTGCCAACTTGGGCTGGTTTGAGAGTGCCAAGTACCTCCTGCAAACTGACCCCTAGAACTAGGGTTGGTGAGTTTTCCAAACCTGGGAAATGGGGCAAAGTTTTTGTTCCAGGGCTTGTGGCTCAGAGCAGCTTTCTTGCTCCTAAAATTCGGCATTGCGTAGGATGCCTCCCAGGACCAAGCTGGCACCAGTGCCAACTCTGGCTTGTTTGAGAGTGCCAAGTACCTCCTGCAATCTGAAGCCTAGAACCAGGGTTGGTGAGTCTTGTTTCTCCAGGAAAACGGGCGGTGTTGTTGTTCCAGGGCCTGTGGCTCTGAGCAGCCTTCTGGCTCAAAAAATTCCGCATTGTGCAGGATGCCTCCCAGGACCAAGCTGGCACCAGTGCCAACAGTGGCTTTTTTGAGAGTGCCAAGTACCTCCTGCAAACTGACCTCTAGAACCAGGGTTGGTGCGTCTTGTTTCTCCAGGAAAATGGGCGGTGTTTTTGTTCCAGGGCCTGAGGGTCTGAGCAGCCTTCTGGCTCAAAAAATTCCGCATTGTGAAGGATGTCTCCTAGACGCAAGCTGGCACCAGTGCCAACTTGGGCTGGTTTGAGAGTGCCAAGTATCTCCTGCAATCTGAAGCCTAGAACCAGGGTTGGTGAGCTATGTTTCCAGGGAAAATTGGCAGCGTTGATTGTTTCCGGGCCTGTGACTCGGAGCAGCCTACTCTCTCCTAAAATTCCGCATTGCGCACGATGCCTCCCAGGATCAAGCTTGCAAAAGTGCCCACTTGGGCTTGTGTGAGAGTGCCAAGTACCTCCTGCACACTGACCCCTAGAACTAGGGTTGGTGAGTTTTCCAAACCTCGGAAATGGGGCAAAGTTTTTGTTCCAGGGCTTGTGGTCAAAGCAGCCTTCTGGCTCCTAAAATTCCGCATTGCGCAGGATGCCTCCCAGGACCAAGCTGGCACCAGTGCCAACTTGGGCTTGTTTGAGAGTGCCAAGAACCTCCTTAAAACTGACACCTAGAACCAGGGTTGGGCGGTCTTATTTCTCCAGGAAAATGGGCGGTGTTTGTGTTCCAGTTCCTGGTACTCAGAGCAGCTTTCTGGCTCCTAAAATTCCGCGTTGTGCAGGATGCCTCCCAGGACCAAGCTGGCACCTATTACAGGGGTTTTCTGAGGTCTCAGGATGAGGGAAGAGACGACAACGTTGACTCCATGTATCAGAAGGCTTTGATTTATTATAAAATGTTATATAAGTTATAGAAACTATATTAAAGAGTAAAGAGAAATGTTTCACTACAAGGCTAAGCTAAGAATAGCATAGGAATGTGTACACTGAAGTTTTCTCAGCCCGAGACAGGCCGAACAGGTGAATTGGGATAGGCTCTTAATTGCAAACAGTTTGACGGGGTCAATCACAGATTTTTACGTGGCATTCCACAGCAGCAGATAAGAATTGTTTACCGTTGTTCCTGAGGCTACTCAGCTCTAAAGAAAGAAAAAATCCTAAGTAAAGGATTTTTCATAAAATATGTTAGCAACAGGCACCAGTGCCAACTTGGGCTTGTTTGAGAGTGCCAAGTACCTCCTGCAAACTGACCCCTAGAACCAGGGTTGGTGAGTCTTGTTTCTCCAGGAAAACGGGCGGTGTTTTTGTTCCAGGGCCTGTGGCTCTGAGCAGCCTTCTGGCTCAAAAAATTCCGCATTGCGCAGGATGCCTCCTAGACGCAAGCTGGCAACAGTGCAAACTTGGGCTTGTTTGAGAGTGCCAAGTACCTCCTGCAAACTGACCCCTAGAACCAGGGTTGGTGAGTCTTGTTTCTCCAGGAAAACGGGCGGTGTTGGTGTTCCAGGGCTTGTGGCTCGGAGCAGCCTTCTGGCTCAAAAAATTCCGCATTGCGCAGGATGCCTTCCAGACGTAAGCTGGCACCAGTGCCAACTTGTGCTGGTTTGAGAGTGCCAAGTACGTCCTGGAATCTGAAACCTAGAACCAGGGTTGGTGAGCTATGTTTCCAGGGAAAAGGGGCAGCGTTGGTTGTTCCAGGGCTTGTGGCTCGGAGCATCCTACTCTCTCCTAAAATTGCGCATTGCGCAGGATGCCTCCCAGACGCAAGCTGGCAGCAGTGCCAACATGGGCTTCTTTGAGAGTGCCAAGTACCTCCTGAAAACTGACTCCTAGAACTAGGGTTGGTGAGTTTTACAAACCTGGGAAATGAGGCAAAGTTTTTGTTCCAGGGCTTGTGGCTCAGAGCACCCTTCTGGCTCTTAAAATTCCGCATTGCGCAGGATGCCTCCCAGGACCAAGCTGGCACCAGTGCCAACTTGGGCTGGTTTGAGAGTGCCAAGTACCTCCTGAAAACCAACACCTAGAACTAGGGTTGGTGAGATTTCCAAACCTGGGAAATGGAGCAAAGATTTTGTTCCAGGGCCTGGTACTCGGAGCAGCTTTCTGGCTCCTAAAATTCTGCATTGCGCAGGATGCCTCCCAGGACCAAGCTGGCACCAGTGCCATCTCTGGCTGGTTTGAGAGTGCCAAGTAACTCCTAAAAACTGAGACAAGAACCAGGGTTGGTTAGTCTCGCTTCCAGGGAAAAGGTGCAGCGTTGCGTTGGTGTTCCAGGGCCTTTGGCTCGGAGCAGCCTTCTGGCATTGCGCGGGACACCTCCCAGCGGCAAGCTGGCACCAGTGCCAAGTCAGGCTGGTTTGAGAGTGCCAAGTACCTCCTGCAGTCTGAAACCATGAACCAGGGCTAGTGAGCTTTGTTTCCAGGGAAAGGGGCGGCATAGGTGATCCAGGGCCTGTGGCTCAGAGCAGCCTTCTGGCTCCTAAAATTCTGCAATGTGCAGGGTGCCTCCCAGGACCAAGCTGGCACCAGGGCAAACTTGGGCTTGTTTGAGAGTGCCAAGTACCTCCTGCAAACTGAAGCCTAGAACCAGGTTTGGTGAGTCTTGTTTCTCCAGGACAACAGGCGTTGTTGGTGTTCCAGGGCCTGGTACTCGGAGCAGCCTTCTGGATCCTAAAATTCCGCATTGCGAAGGATGCCTCCCAGACGCAAGCTGGCACCAGTGCCAACTTGGGCTGGTTTGAGAATGCCAAGTACCTCCTGGAATCTGAAACCTAGAACCAGGGTTGGTGAGCTATGTTTCCAGGGAAAAGGGGCAGCGTTGGTTGTTCCAGGGCCTGTGGCTCGGAGCATCCTACTCTCTCTTAAAATTGCGCATTGCGAATGTTGCCTCCCAGACAGAAGCTGGCAGCAGTGCCAACATGGGCTTCTTTGAGAGTGCCAAGTACCTCCTGCAAACTGACTCCTAGAACTAGGGTTGGTGAGTTTTCCAAACCTGGGAAATGGGGCAAAGTTTTTGTTCCAGGGCTTGTGGCTCAGAGCAGCTTTCTTGCTCCTAAAATTCCGCATTGCGCAGGATGCCTCCCAGGACCAAGCTGGCACCAGTGCCTACTTGGGCTTGTTTGAGAGTGCCAAGAACCTCCTTAAAACAGACACCTAGAACCAGGGTTGGGGGGTCTTATTTCTCCAGGAAAACGGGCGGTGTTTGTGTTCCAGGGCCTGGTACTCAGAGCAGCTTTCTGGCTCCTAAAATTCTGCATTGAGCTGGATGCTTCCCAGGATTAGGCTGCCACCAGTGCCATGTCACGCTTCTTTGAGAGTGCCAAGTACCTTCTGAAAACTGACACCAAGAACCAGGGTTGGTGAGTCTTGCTTCCAGGAAAAAGGTGCAGCGTTGCGTTGGTGTTCCAGGGCTTGTGGCTCAGAGCAGCCTTCTGGCTTTTAAAACTCCGCATTGTGCAGGATGCCTCCCAGGACCAAGCTGGCACCTATTACAGGGGTTTTCTGAGGTCTCAGGATGAGGGAAGAGACGACAACCTTGACTCCATGTATCAGAAGGCTTTGATTTATTATAAAATGTTATATAAGATATAGAAACTACACTAAAAGAGTAAAGAGAAAGGTTTCACTACAAGGCTAAGCTAAGAATAGCATAGGAATGTGTAAACTGAAGTTTTCTCAGCCCGAGACAGGCCAAACAGGTGAATTGGGATAGGCTCTAAATTGCAAACAGTTTGACGGAGTCAATCACAGATTTTCCCGTGGCATTCCACAGCAGCAGATAAGAATTGTTTACCGTTGTTCCTGAGGCTACTCAGCTCTAAAGAAAGAAAAAATCCTAAGTAAAGGATTTTTCATAAAATATGATAGCAACAGGCACCAGTGCCAACTTGGGCTTGTTTGAGAGTGCCAAGTACCTCCTGCAAACTGAAGCCTAGAACCAGGGTTGGTGAGTCTTGTTTCTCCTGGAAAACGGGCGGTGTTGTATTTCCCGGGCCTATGGCTCTGAGCAGCCTTCTGGATCAAAAAAATTCCGCATTGCGCAGGATGCCTCCCAGGACCAAGCTGGCACCAGTGCCAACTGTGGCTTGTTTGAGAGTGCCAAGTACCTCCTGCAATCTGAAGCCTAGAACCAGGGTTGGTGAGTCTTGTTTCTCCAGGAAAACGGGCGGTGTTGTTGTTCCAGGGCCGGTGGCTCTGCGCAGCCTTCTGGCTCAAAAAATTCCGCATTGCGCAGGATGCCTTCCAGGACTAAGCTGGCACCAGTGCCAACTTGTGCTGGTTTGAGAGTGCCAAGTACCTCCTGGAATCTGAAACTTAGAACCAGGGTTGGTGAGCTATGTTTCCAGGGAAAAGGGGCAGCATTGTTGTTCCAGGGCTTGTGGCTCGGAGCATCCTACTCTCTCCTAAAATTGCGCATTGCGCAGGATGCCTCCTAGACGCAAGCTGGCAGCAGTGCCAACATGGGCTTCTTTGAGAGTGCCAAGTACCTCCTGAAAACTGACTCCTAGAACTAGGGTTGGTGAGTTTTACAAACCTGGGAAATGAGGCAAAGATTTTGTTCCAGGGCTTGTGGCACAGAGCACCCTTCTGGCTCTTAAAATTCCACATTGCGCAGGATGCCTCCAGGACCAAGCTGGCACCAGTGCCAACTTGGGCTGGTTTGAGAGTGCCAAGTACCTCCTGAAAACCAACACCTAGAACTAGGGTTGGTGAGATTTCCAAACCTGGGAAATGGGGCAAAGATTTTGTTCCAGGGCTTGTGGCTCAGAGCAGCCTTCTGGGTCCTAAAATTCCGCATTGCGCAGGATGCCTCCCAGGACCAAGCTGGCACCAGTGCCAACTTGGGCTGGTTTGAGAGTGCCAAGTACCTCCTGAAAACTGAGTCCAAAACGAGGTTTTGTTAGTCTTGCTTCCAGGGAAAAGGTGCCGCGTTGCGTTGGTGTTCCAGGGCCTTTGGCTCGGAGCAGCATTCTGGCTCAAAAAATTCTGCATTGCGCGGGGCGCCTCCCAGAGGCAAGCTGGCACCAGTGTCAAGTCAGGCTGGTTTGAGAGTGCCAAGTACCTCCTGCAGTCTGACACCATGAACCAGGGCTAGTGAGCTTTGTTTCCAGGGAAAGGGGCGGCATTGGTGATCCAGGGCCTGTGGCTCAGAGCAGCCTTCTGGCTCAAAAAATTCTGCATTGTGCAGGGTGCCTCCCAGGACCAAGCTGGCACCAGTGCCAACTTGGGCTTGTTTGAGAGTGCCAAGTACCTCCTGCAAACTGAAGCCTAGAACCAGGGTTGGTGAGTCTTGTTTCTCCAGGACAACAGGCGTTGTTAATGTTCCAGGGCCTGGTACTCGGAGAAGCCTTCTGGCTCCTAAAATTCCGCATTGCGCAGGATGCCTCCCAGACGCAAGCTGGCACCAGTGCCAACTTGGGCCGGTTTGAGAAGGCCAAGTACCTCCTGGAATCTGAAACCTAGAACCAGGGTTGGTGAGTCTATGTTTCCAGGGAAAAGGGGCAGCGTTGGTTGTTCCAGGGCCTGTGGCTCGGAGCATCCTACTCTCTCTTAAAATTGCGCATTGCGCAGGATGCCTCCCAGACAGAAGCTGGCAGCAGTGCCAACTTGGGCTTGTTTGAGAGTGCCAAGTACCTCCTGCAAACTGACTCCTAGAACTAGGGTTGGTGAGATTTCCAAACCTGGGAAATGGGGCAAAGATTTTTTTCCAGGGCTTGTGGCTCAGAGCAGCCTTCTGGCTCCTAAAATTCCGCATTGCGCAGGATGCCTCCCAGGACCAAGCTGGCACCAGTGCCATGTCAGGCTGGTTTGAGAGTGCCAAGTACCTCCTGAAAACTGAGTCCAAAACGAGGTTTGGTTAGTCTCGCTTCCAGGGAAAAGGTGCCGCGTTGCGTTGGTGTTCCAGGGCCTTTGGCTCGGAGCAGCCTTCTGGCTCAAAAAATTCTGCATTGCGCGGTGGCCTCCCAGAGGCAAGCTGGCACCAGTGCCAAGTCAGGCTGGTTTGAGAGTGCCAAGTACCTCCTGCAGTCTGACACCATGAACCAGGGCTAGTGAGCTTTGTTTCCAGGGAAAGGGGCGGTATTGGTGATCCAGGGCCTGTGGCTCAGAGCAGCCTTCTGGCTCAAAAAATTCTGCATTGTGCAGGATGCCTCCAAGGACTAAGCTGGCACCAGTGCCCAGTTGGGCTTGTTTGAGAGTGGCAAGTACCTCCTGCAATCTGAAGCCTAGAACCAGGGTTGGTGAGTCTTGTTTCTCCAGGAAAACGGGCGGTGTTGTTGTTCCAGGGCCTGTGGCTCTGAGCAGCCTTCTGGATCAAAAAAATTCCGCATTGCGCAGGATGCCTCCCAGGACCAAGCTGGCACCAGTGCCAACTCTGGCTTGTTTGAGAGTGCCAAGTACCTCCTGCAACTGACCCCTAGAACCAGGGTTGGTGAGTCTTGTTTTTCCAGGAAAACGGGCGGTGTTGGTATTCCAGGGCTTGTGGCTCTGAGCAGCCTTCTGGCTCAAAAAATTCCGCATTGCGCAGGATGCCTTCCAGACGTAAGCTGGCACCAGTGCCAACTTGTGCTGGTTTGAGAGTGCCAAGTACCTCCTGCAATCTGAAACCTAGAACCAGGGTTGGTGAGCTATGTTTCCAGGGAAAAGGGGCAGCATTGGTTGTTCCAGGGCTTGTAGCTCGGAGCATCCTACTCTCTCCTAAAATTGCGCATTGCGCAGGATGCCTCCTAGACGCAAGCTGGCAGCAGTGCCAACATGGGCTTCTTTGAGAGTGCCAAGTACCTCCTGAAAACTGACTCCTAGAACTAGGGTTGGTGAGTTTTACAATCCTGGGAAATCAGGCAAAGTTTTTCTTCCAGGGCTTGTGGCACAGAGCACCCTTCTGGCTCTTAAAATTCCACATTGCGCAGGATGCCTCCAAGGACCAAGCTGGCACCAGTGCCAACTTGGGCTGGTTTGAGAGTGCCAAGTACCTCCTGCATTCTGACACCATGAACCAGGGCTAATGAGCTTTGTTTCCTGGGAAAGGGGCGGCATTGGTGATCCAGGGCCTGTGGCTCAGAGCAGCCTTCTGGCTCCTAAAATTCTGCAATGTGCAGGTTGCCTCCCAGGACCAAGCTGGCACCAGTGCCAAATTGTGCTGGTATGAGAGTGCCAAGTACCTTCTGAAAACTGACACCTAGAACCAGGGTTGGTGCGTCATGTTTCTCCAGGAATACAGGCATTGTTTTTATTCCAGGGCCTGGTACTCGGAGCAGCCTTCTGGATCAAAAAATTCCGCATTGCGCAGGTCGCCTTCCAGAGGGGAGCTGGCACCAGTGGAAACTTGGGCTGGTTTGAGAGTGCCAAGTACCTCCTGCAATCTGACACCATGAACCAGGGCTAGTGAGCTTTTTTTCCAGGGAAAGGGGCAGCTTGGTTGTTCCAGGGCCTGTGGTTCGGAGCATCCTACTCTCTCTTAAAATTGCGCATTGCGCAGGATGCCTCCCAGACAGAAGCTGGCAGCAGTGCCAACTTGGGCTGTTTTGAGAGTGCCAAGTACCTCCTGCAAACTGACACCATCAACTAGGGTTGGTGAGATTTCCAAACCTGGGAAATGGGGCAAAGATTTTTTTCCAGGGCTTGTGTATCAGAGCAGCCTTCTGGCTCCTAAAATTCCGCATTGCGCAGGATGCCTCACAGAACCAAGCTGGCACCAGTGCCACCTCTGGCTGCTTTGAGAGTGCCAAGTACCTCCTGAAAACTGAGTCCAAAACGAGGTTTGCTTAGTCTCACTTCCAGGGAAAAGGTGCCGCGTTGCGTTGGTGTTCCAGGGCCTTTGGCTCGGAGCAACCTTCTGGCTCAAAAAATTCTGCATTGCGCGGTGGCCTCCCAGAGGCAAGCTGGCACCAGTGCCAACTCAGGCTGGTTTGAGAGTGCCAAGTACCTCCTGCAGTCTGACACCATGAACCACGGCTAGTGAGCTTTGTTTCCAGGGAAAGGGGCGGCATTGGTGATCCAGGGCCTGTGGCTCAGAGCAGCCTTCCGGCTCCTAAAATTCTGCATTGTGCAGGATGCCTCCCAGGACCAAGCTGGCACCAGTGCAAACTTGGGCTTGTTTGAGAGTGCCAAGTACCTCCTGCAAACTGAAGCCTAGAACCAGGGTTGGTGAGTCTTGTTTCTCCAGGACAACAGGCGTTGTTGGTGTTCCAGGGCCTGTGGCTCTGAGCAGCCTTCTGGCTCAAAAAATTCCGCATTGCGAAGGATGCCTCCCAGACGCAAGCTGGCACCAGTGCCAACTTGGGCTGGTTTGAGAATGCCAAGTACCTCCTGGAATCGGAAACCTAGAACCAGGGTTGGTGAGCTATGTTTCCAGGGAAAATGGGGCAGCGTTGGTTGTTCCAGGGCCTGTGGTTCGGAGCATCCTACTCTCTCTTAAAATTGCGCATTGCGCAGGATGCCTCCCAGACCCAAGCTGGCAGCAGTGCCAACTTGGGCTTTTTTGAGAGTGCCAAGTACCTCCTGCAAACTGACACCATCAACTAGGGTTGGTGAGATTTCCAAACCTGGGAAATGGTGCAAAGATTTTGTTCCAGGGCTTGTGTATCAGAGCAGCCTTCTTGGTCCTAAAATTCCGCATTGCGCAGGATGCCTCCCAGGACCAAGCTGGCACCAGTGCCATGTCAGGCTGGTTTGAGAGTGCCAAGTACCTCCTGATAATAAGTCCAAAACGAGGTTTGGTTAGTCTCGCTTCCAGGGAAAAGGTGCCGCGTTGCGTTGGTGTTCCAGGGCCTTTGGCTCGGAGCAGCCTTCTGACTCAAAAAATTCTGCATTGCGCGGTGGCCTCCCAGAGGCAAGCTGGCACCAGTGCCAAGTCAGGCTGGTTTGAGAGTGCCAAGTACCTCCTGCAGTCTGACACCATGAACCAGGGCTAGTGAGCTTTGTTTCCAGGGAAAGGGGCGGTATTGGTGATCCAGGGCCTGTGGCTCAGAGCAGCCTTCTGGCTCAAAAAATTCTGCATTGTGCAGGATGCCTCCCAGGACTAAGCTGGCACCAGTGCCCACTTGGGCTTGTTTGAGAGTGGCAAGTACCTCCTGCAATCTGAAGCCTAGAACCAGGGTTGGTGAGTCTTGTTTCTCCAGGAAAACGGGCGGTGTTTTTGTTCCAGGGCCTGTGGCTCAGAGCAGCCTTCTGGATCAAAAAAATTCCGCATTGCGCAGGATGCCTCCCAGGACCAAGCTGGCACCAGTGCCAACTCTGGCTTGTTTGAGAGTGCCAAGTACCTCCTGCAATCTAAAGCCTAGAACCAGGTTTGGTGCTGCCAGGCAACTTGGGCTGGTTTGAGAGTGCCAGTACCTCCTGCAATCTGAAACCTAGAACCAGGTTTGGTGAGCTAGTTTCCAGGGAAAAGGGGCAGCTTGTTGTTCCAGGGCCTGTGGCTCGAGCAGCCTACTCTCTCCTAAATTCGCATCT
>NC_066338.1:1861214-1879655 GCF_022539315.1 Serinus canaria
CCGTCTTTCGGCAGAAGCCGCGGTCCGGAGCGCACCGCCATCGGCACAATGCTCTGTGCGCGAAAAAGCCGCTTCTTCGCCTCCGGGAGACGGAGAGCTCGGCAGATGCTGAGACGCGTTAAACGAAAGCCCAAAGCACCAGGATTGAGTGCACAGCTCTCAAACTGAGCCAGGAAAAGAACTAATCACTTTCCAGACGTTTAAGCTTTCTTTACCAGACGAAGGGAAAAAGTTCTCTGACAACTTTTCTTTGCACCTTTCTAAGCTATTTGAAGCACTCCGTGGGGAATCTTACTATTTCTTTTCGCCTCGGAGCTGACAGGACTTCAACTAGCTTTATGAAAACACGTCCTGGGATTCTTAGTGTGCTGGCACAGTTTTTTCTTGAGAGAAAGCCTGGAAAAGCTTTTTCGCTAAGATGTAGGCGGCAAGAGCCACAGAAGACGGGTTACCGGAACTAGCCGAAGGTAGGTGCCGGTTCCCGGCATCTATCGGCAGAAGCTGCGGTCCGGAGCGCACAGCGATCGGCACAATGCTCTGTGCTCGAACAAGCCGCTTCTTCGCCTCTGGGCGGCAGAGAGCCCGGCAGATGCTGAGACGCGTTAAACGAAAGCGCAAAGCACCGGGATTGAGTGCACAGCTCTCAAACTGAGCCAGGACAAGAACTAACCACTTTCCAGACGTTTAAACTTACTTTAACATAGGAAGGGAAAAAGTTTTGGACAACCCCACCACTTCTAAAATTCTATTTAGAAGTAAAAAAGAACCCATTCAAACAACTAAGTCTCTGTTCCCATCTGTATAAAATAAGCAGTTCATTTCCTGCTTTCTTAGCAGATTCTTTAGCTTCTATTATTATGGCAACCTTTCTTGCTCTTCTAGATTAGAACCAAATTCTTACAGCATATGATGAAACATAGGTTTGCTGTATCTTATATATCCTATATTCTATATCTTATATTCTTATATACAGAAGTCCAGCAAGGAATTCAGACCTCAAAAGAAGGGTCTGTAGAACAAGATTCAGCACAACGTTGGGACATATAAGCTATTTTTCAGGAAAAGCGGCCAAACGGAAACTTTTTAGACTTCTATATGATCATGGCTGCTTGCTTCCAGAACCTGACCTAAGTTGCTGGAAACTAGCTGCAGTATTATTGTGGGCAGTGCTGTGAATGTAGGACATGGTCATTCTTCTCTTCCATTGAAAACCTCAAGTGGAGTCGCATCACTTCTCTTCAAAATTCTGGATTTCTTTGCAAACTGGTAAAATAATGATAAATAAAGTGTTCTGTTCATGAAGTTTGAACCTAATGTTCAAAACGAAAAAGAAAAAACATTCAGATATGGTCTGCAATAATACAGCAGAGGAGAAGATGAACCAGACTGGCCTACAAAAGAAAGAAGTGAAGCAGAATTTGGGCTATTGGAATACCTTGTGATGAATTATTCAAATAAATCAAGAAATTAAAATAACCTATTCAAATTCAATCAGTGATGGACAGACGGAGAAAAAAGACTAATTACTACTAATATGTCTTTCATTCTCCAACAAGAAGTGCAATGATCCTCTTGAATGCACAGAAGATTTTTGGAAAAGACAGCAGCCTTCTTCTTGCCAACATATTCCTCAGAACTCCAGGAGACAAATCATTTGAGCTATGAGGAGCTTCCTCTCTGTCAAACTTCCACAGCATAGCCAATATTCTCTTCCTTTAGGGATCCTCGCCTCCCTGGGGGAGTGGTGGATAGTCTACAGCCCCGGTACATCAGCCAGACACTCCGCCTTATTTCCCATGGCTTCTGCAGCAAGGACATCATCTCCACTGCCTTTCTAGCCAAAATATATGCAAGGCACCACAAAGAACATAGCCAAAACCATGAGCACAGCTTATGGGCTTTGAAAGAAAAATCTCAGGATGGCAATACTGGATCTTCTGATCCAAACCATCAAGAAACCTTTCTTCAGAGGTGTTGGGAAAGACGAAAGTTTGACAAGAAAGTCTCACAGATATGTATGCTTGGCAGAAAGATTTTGAATGTGGAGTCTGAAGAAAGAATAGAGTTGGAAGCAAGTTTTCATCTAGAAGGAAAGAATTGCTGAGCCAGTCTTACTGGATAACCAAGGAGGCAAAAGGTATGTTAGTTAGAAGGGGCTTTTATGACTTAGAGCAAAGGATAAACCCACCCCAAAGAAGAAGATGATTTCACCAAGCTGGAAGATAGCACAGGCAAACAAGTCAGCAAATGTGGCAAGCAGAAAAAAGGTCTCCGAATGTTCCACTGCCAAGAAAACTGAAAACAACTTTCAGCTTCAACTGTAATGTACTGACTTTTAGTGAGTGGGAATAGTAACATGACTATGGTAATTAGAGTAGTTATGATAGGCTATAGATAAGAGCTAAGGGATAGATTGGTTCTACTGTATGAAGATGCTCAGCAAAGTATATAATGCATTGTAACCAAAACCAAAGGCTCTCCAGGCCTGCCTGCAGCTAGAGCTGACAGATGTAGGTACAGGCTCTGTCACCCACCACCCTGGGCTGCTGCAATGTCTTGGATGGAATAAACTGCATTTTGGAGAGCCGCCTGGAGTCCCGCATCGCTCAATTAGGCTCTTACATGAGGTGAAAAACTCTTCTGTGTATTGTACAAAAAATAGCTATGTAATCTAGAGTTGCATGACCCAATATTTCTATTGAATAGGAACAATTTTTATCAATATTATGGATCCACTTCTTTTCAGTGTGTTTGGTAAAAAACGTCAAGTATCCTTTAAAAGGAATTATTGGATGCGTACTGAGTACTACGGATTAGTTAAGGTGTTGGTTTGGCATGGCTTGGTTTTTGGTGGGGAGGGAAGAAGTCAGCCACAGAAGTGATTTTTTGTGGAAAGCTCCTAGAAACTTCCTCCATGCCTGGCAAAGTGAATCCCTGCTTGGCACTAAGAACAGACATGCTGCTAAGCCAGTTACAGAAGCTGGTAGTGCCTCGGTGATATATTGAAGAAGGAAATCAAAACTGCAGCCAGTTGAATTTGAAGTTGGGAAACTTTTGGGTTGGCACCTCTCCTGGTTTGAAAGCAAAACCAGTGAGACACTCTGATGCAGAGGGTGTTTATTATTGTAATGCAGTTCTCGTAGTCCGTTTATAATCCTTCCTATTTTGTGCTGTTCTAGCATATGTTATTATGAATGGATTGTTCCTTTCCCCCCTGCAGTGTTGGTTTTTCCCCATAGACCTGCCCTTTTGTTCCCTGTTCCTTCTCCCATTGAACATCAACCCCTCCCCAAGCCTGCCCCTTTCTCTAGAAACTTCCCTATCAATTTTGTGCCCTTCGAAACCCCATCAGTTTGTTCAAGTTATTCTCCTCCCTTGTAGTCCCCCTACTGGTTTAAACATTGTGTTCCCCGCCTTGTGTTCCACCCCCACTTTCTCCCAGTTGCTTCAAGATTGTATCCTCCCCTGGGACCTCTCCCCTTTTAAGAAGTTGATGTTTGGCTCTGTTCCCTGGGCCAGGGCCTCCCAGCCAGCGCCTGTTGGGTTTGGGGGCGTTGCTTCGCCCACCGGGACCTGGACCTTCATTCTGTGAGCCAGGTCTGGGCTCTCTATTCCGACCATGGGGTGCAGGGCCCCCTGAAAACGGTGGCTGGTGGATCAGCCTGTTTGGGGTCTCAGTGGACCACTATCTGCTACAGCTCTTTCAAATGAAAAAAAAAAACCCAAAAAGAAAAAACAAACAAACAAACAAACAAAATTAATTAAAAAGGGTTGAAAGAGCTGGCAGCTCAAAAAATTTTTGCAAGCCTGTTTCAGGACAAAAGGGACTTTCCACACTGTCAAAGAGGAACACCTTCAGTTTGGACTTTTTCCTGAAACTCAGCTGTTTGGACTTGAAGCAATGAACTTTCCTTGGCCTGTTTTTGCATTTTCTTTTATTTTAAGATTGTTTTGGTGATGTGATGGGAATTTGGTGTTCTGCAGGTGAAGAATTTCCCTGATGGTTCCACACCAGCAATATTTTGATTGGCAAAACATAACAAGAAATGCCTCTCAGATGTTTGTTCTTTCCTCTGCTTGGTCCAGCAGATGAAATTGCAAACATTTTTCTTTATAATTGCTTTTTAATATAAAAAGGGTGAGATGTCACCAACATATTTTATGAGAAATCCTTTCCTTAGGATTTTTCCTCTCCTGAGAGCTGAGAGCCTGAGGAACAAACTGTAAACAATTCTTATCTGCTACTGTGGAATGCAACGGGGAGAAATCTGTGATTGGCACCGTCAGACTGTTTGCAATTAAGAGCCTATCACAGGACACCTGTTCTGCTAGTCTCAGTCTGAGAAGACCTGAGTTTACATTCTATTCTATTCTTAGCATAGCCTTGTAGTGAAACATTTCTATTTATTCTTTTAGAAGAGTTTTATATCTTATATATCATATAAAAATAAATCAAGCCTTCTGATGCATGGAGCCAACTGTCTCGTCTCTTCCCTCATCCTGGGACCCCAGGAAAACCATGTAACAGGTGCCAGTTTGCGTCTGGGAGGCATCCTGTGCAATGCAGAATTTTAGGAGCCAGAAGGCTGGTCTGAGCCACAGGCCCTGGAAAAAAATCTTTGCCCCATTTCCCAGGTTTGGAAAACTCACCAACCCTAGTCCTAGGAGTCAGTTTGCAGGAGGTACTTGGCACTCTCAAACCAGCCAGAGGTGGCACTGGTGCCAGCTTGGTCCTGGGAGGCATCCTGCACAAAGTGGAATTTTAGGAGCCAGAAGGCTGCTCTGAGCCAGAGGCCCTGAATCACCAATGCTGCCCCTTTCCCAGAAAACACAGCTCACTAACCATGGTTCATGGTGTCAGTTTGCAGGAGGTACTTGGCACTATCAAACCAGCCCAAATTTCCACTGGGACCAGCTTGGGTCTGGGAGGCGTCCTGCGCAATGCGGAATTTTTTGAGCCAGAAGACTGCTCCGAGTACCAAGCCCTGAAACAGCAACAACGATCGTTTTCCAGGAGAAACTAGACGCAAAAACCCTGGTTCTAGGTGTCAGTTTTCAGGAGTTACTTGGCACTCTCAAACCAGCCCAAGTTGGCACTGGTGCCAGCTTGGTCCTGGGAGGCATCCTGCGCAATGTGGAATTTTAGGAGCTAGAAGACTGCTTCGAGCCACAAGCCCTAGAACACCAACGCAATGCTGCCCCTTTTCCTGGAAGCAAGACTCAGCAACCCTGGTTCTTGGAGTCAGTTTTCAGGAGGTACTTGGCACTCTCAAACCAGCCTGACTTGGCACTGGTGCCAGCTTGCCTCTGGAAGGCGTCCCGCGCAATGTGGAATTTTTTTATCCAGAAGGCTGCTCCGAGCCACAAGCCCTGGAACAAAAACTTTGCCGCATTTCCCAGGTGAAAAACTCACCAAACCTGGTTCTAGGTTTCAGATTGCAGGAGGTACTCGGCACTCTCATACCAGCCCAAGTTGGAACTGGTGCCATCTTGCGTCTGGGAGGCATCCGGCGCAATGCGGAATTTTAGGAGCCAGAATGCTGCTCCGAGCCACAGGCCCTGGAACACTAACATCGCCCATTTTCCTGGAGAAACGAGACTCACCAACTCTGATTCTAGGTTTCAGTTTGCAGGAGGTACTTGGCACTCTCAAACCAGCCCAAGTTTGCACTGGTGCCAGCTTGGCCCTGGAAGCCATCCTGCACAATGCGGAATTTTAGGAGCCAGAAGGCGGCTCTGAGCCACAAGCCCTGAATCACCAATGCCGCCCCTTTCCCTGGAAACAAAGCTCACTAGCTCTGGTTCTTGGTGTCAGACTGCAGGAGGTACTTGGCACTCTCAAACCAGCCCAAGTTTCCACTGGTGCCAGCTTGCCTCTGGGAGGTGTCCTGTGCAATGCTGAATTTTTTGAGCCAGAAGGCTGCTCCGAGCCAAAGGCCCTGGAACAACAACGCAACGCTGCACCTTTTCCCTGGAAGCGAGACTAACCGACCCTGTTTCTTGTCTCAGTTTTCAGGAGGTACTTGGCACTCTCATACCAGCCAGAGTTGGCACTGGTGCCAGCTTGGTCCTGGGAGGCATCCTGCGATATGCGGAATTTTAGGAGCCAGAAGGCTGCTCTGAGTACCAGGCCCTGGAACAAAATCTTTGCCCCATTTCCCAGGTTTGGAAAACTCACCAACCCTAGTTCTAGGTATGGGTTTTCAGGAGGTACTTGGCACTCTCAAACCAGCCCAAGTTGGCACTGGTGCCATCTTGGTCCTGGGAGGCATCCTGCGCAATGCGGAATTTTAAGAGCCAGAAGGCTGCTCTGATCCACAAGTCCTGGAACAAAAACTTTGCCTCATTCCCAGGTTTGGAAAACTCACCAACCCTTGTTCTAGGAGTCAGTTTGCAGGAGGTACTTGGCACTCTCAAACAAGCCCAAGTTGGCACTGGTGCCAGCTTGGTCCTGGGAGGCATCCTGCGCAATGCGGAATTTTTTGAGTCAGAAGGCTGCCCAGAGCCACAGGCCCTGGAACACCAACAACGCCCGTTTTCCTGGAGAAACAGGACTCACCAACCCTGGTTCTAGGCTTCAGTTTGCAGGAGTTTTTTGGCACTCTCAAACAAGCCTAAGTTAGCACTGGTGCCAGCTTGGTCCTGGGAGGCACCCTGCACATTGCAGAATTTTAGGAGCCAGAAGGCTGCTCTGAGCTACAGGCCCTGGATCACCAATGCCGCCCCTTTCCCTGGAAACAAAGCTCACTAGCCCTGGTTCATGGTGTCAGACTGCAGGAGGTACTTGGCACTCTCAAACCAGCCTGAGTTGGCACTGGTGCCAACTTGCCTCTGAGAGGCCACCGCGCAATGCAGAATTTTTTGAGCCAGATGGCTGCTCCGAGCCAAAGGCCCTGGAACACCAACGCAACGCTGCACCTTTTCCCTGGAAGCGAGACTAACCAAACCTCGTTTTGGACTCAGTTTTCAGGAGGTACTTGGCACTCTCAAACCAGCCCAAGTGGGCACTGGGGGCAGCTTAATCGTGGGAGGCATCCTGCGCAATGCAGAATTTTAAGAGCCAGAAGGCTGCTCTGAGCCACAAGCCCTGGAACAAAATCTTTGCCTCATTTCCCAGGTTTGGAAAACTCACCAACCCTAGTGCTAGGAGTCAGTTTGCAGGAGGTACTTGGCACTCTCAAAAAAGCCCATGTTGGCACTGGTGCCAGCTGAGTCCTGGAAGGCATCCTGCAAAATGCGGAATTTTAGGAGCCAGAAGGCTGCTCCGGGCCACAAGCCCTGGAACACCAATGCAACGCTGCCCGTTTTCCCTGGAAACAATACTCACCAACCCTGGTTAATGATGTCAGTTTACAGGAGGTACTTGGCACTGTCAATCCATCCAGAGTTTCCACTGGTGCCAGCTTGGTCCTGGGAGGCATCCTGCGCAATGCAGAATTTTAGGAGCCAGAAGGCTGCTCCGAGTACCAGGCCCTATAACGCCAACAACGCCCGTTTTCCTGGAGAAACAAGACGCACCAACCTTGGTTCTAGGTCTCAGTTTACAGGAGGTACTTGGCACTCTCAAACAAGCCCAAGTTGGCACTGGTGCCAGCTTGGTCCTGGGAGGCATCCTGCGCAATGCGGAATTTTAGGATCCAGAAGGCTGCAGTGAGCCACAAGCCCTGGAAAAAATCTTTGCCCCATTTCCCAGGTTTGGAAATCTCACCAACCCTAGTTCTAGGAGTCACTTTGCAGGAGGTACTTGGCACTCTGAAAAAAGCCCATGTTGGCACTGCTGCCAGCTTCTGTCTGGGAGGCATCCTGCGCAATGCGCTATTTTAGGAGAGAGTTGGATGCTCAGAGCCACAGGCCCTGAAACCACCAACGCTGCCCCATTTTCCCTGGAAACATAGCTCACCAACCCTGGTTCTAGGTTTCAGATTGCAGGAGGTACTTGGCATTCTCAAACCAGCCCAAGTTGGCACTGGTGCCAGCTTGCGTCTGGGAGGCATCCTGCGCAATGCGGAATTTTAGGAACCAGAAGGCTGTTCCGAGCCACAGGCACTGGAACACCAAAAACGCCTGTTGTCCTGGATAAACAAGACTCACCAACCCTGGTTCTAGGTGTCAGTTTTCAGGAGGTAATTGGCACTCTCAAACAAGCCCAAGTTGGCACTGGTGCCTGTTGCTAACATATTTTATGAAAAATCCTTTACTTAGGATTTTTCCTTTCCTTAGAGCTGAGTAGCCTCAGGAACAACGGTAAACAATTCTTATCTGCTGCTGTGGAATTCCACGGGAAAATCTGTGATTGACTCCGTCAAACTGTTTGCAATTAAGAGCCTATCCCAATTCACCTGTTCGGCCTGTCTCGGGCTGAGAAGACTTCAATTTACACATTCCTATGCTATTCTTAGCTTAGCCTTGTAGTGAAACCTTTCTCTTTACTCTTTTAGTATAGTTTCTATATCTTATATAACATTTTATAATAAATCAAAGCCTTCTGATACATGGAGTCAACGTTGTCGTCTCTTCCCTCATCCTGAGACCTCAGAAAACCCCTGTAATAGGTGCCGGCTTGGTCCTGGGAGGCATCCTGCACAATGCGGAATGTTTTGAGCCAGAAGGCTGCTCTGAGCCACAAGCCCTGGAACACCAACGCAACGCTGCACCTTTTTCCTGGAAGCAAGACTCACCAACCCTGGTTCTTGCAGTCAGTTTTCAGAAGGTACTTGGCACTCTCAAAGCAGCGTGACATGGCACTGGTGCCAGCTTGGTCCTGGGAGGCATCCTGTGCAATGCAGAATTTTAGGAGCCAGAAGGCTGCTCTGAGTACCAGGCCCTGGAACACAAACACCGCCCGTTTTCCTGGAGAAATAAGACCCCCCCAACCCTGGTTCTAGGTGTCAGTTTTAAGGAGGTTCTTGGCACTCTCAAACAAGCCCAAGTTGGCACTGGTGCCAGCTTGGTCCTGGGAGGCATCCTGCGCAATGCGGAATTTTAGGAGCAAGAAAGCTGCTCTGAGCCACAAGCCCTGGAACAAAAACTTTGCCCCATTACCCAGGTTTGGAAAACTCACCAACCCTAGTTCTAGGGGTCAGTTTGCAGGAGGTACTTGGCACTCTCACACAAGCCCAAGTGGGCACTTTTGCAAGCTTGGTCCTGGGAGACATCCTGCGCAATGCGGAATTTTAGGAGAGAGTAGGCTGCTCCGAGCCACAGGCCAGGAAGCAATCAACGCTGCCAATTTTCCCTGGAAACATAGCTCACCAACCTGGTTCTAGGCTTCAGACTGCAGGAGGTACTTGGCACTCTCAAACCAGCCACAGTTGGCACTGGTGCCAGCTTGAGTCTAGGAGGCATCCTTCGCAATGAGGAATTTTTTGAGCCAGAAGGCTGCTCAGAGCCACAAGCCCTGGAACAAAACCGCCCGTTTTCCTCAAGAAACAAGATGCACCAACCCTGGTTCTAGGGGTCAGTTTGCAGGAGGTACTTGGCACTCTCAAACAAGCCAGAGTTGGCACTGGTGCCACCTTGGTCCTGGGAGGCATCCAGCGCAATGCGGAATTTTTTGAGCCAGAAGGCTGCTCAGAGACACAGGCCCTGGAACAATAACACCGCCCGTTTTCCTGGAGAAACAAGACTCGCCAACCGTGGTTCTAGGCTTTAGATTGTAGGAGGTACTTGGCACTCTCAAACAAGCCAGAGTTGGCACTGGTACCAGCTTGGTCCTAGGAGGCATCCTGCGCAATGCGGAATTTTAAGAGCCAGAAGGCTGCTCTGAGCCACCGGCCCTGGAACAAAAACTTTTCCTCATTTCCCAGGTTTGTAAAAATCACCAACCCTAGTTCAAGGGGTCAGTTTGCAGGAGGTCCTTGGCACTCTCACACAAGCCCAAGTCGGCACTTTTGCAAGCTTGGTCCTGGGAGACATCCTGGGCAATGCGGAATTTTAGGAGGGAGTAGGCTGCTCAGAGCCACAGGCCCGGGAACAATCAACGCTGCCAATTTTTCCTGGAAACATAGACTCACCAACCCTGGTTCTAGGCTTCAGATTGCAGGAGGTACTTGGCACTCTCAAACCAGCCCAAGTTGGCACTGGTGCCAGCTTGCGTCTAGGAGGCATCCTTCGCAATGCGGAATTTTAGGAGCCAGAAGGCTGCTCAGAGCCACAGGCCCTGCAACACCGCCCGTTTTCCTGGAAAACAAGACTCACCAACCCTAGTTCATGGTGTCAGATTGCAGGAGGTACTTGGCACTCTCAAACAAGCCCAAGTGGGCACTTGTGCCAGCTTAGTCCTGGGAGGCATCCTGCACAATGCGGAGTTTTAGGAGCCAGAAGGCTGCTCTGAGCCACAGGCCCTGGATCACCAATGCCGCCCCTTTCCCCGGAAACAAAGCTCACTAACCCTGGTTCATGGTGTCAGACTGCAGGAGGTACTTGGCACTCTCAAACCAGCCCAAGTTGGCACTGGTGCCAGCTTGCCTCTGGGAGGCGTCCCGCGCAATGTGGAATTTTTTGATCCAGAAGGCAGCTCTGAGCCACAAGCCCTGGAACAAAAACTTTGCCCCATTTCCCAGGTTTGGAAAACTCACCAACCGTAGTTCTAGGAGTCAGTTTGCAGGAGGTACTTGGCACTCTCAAACCAGCCCAAGTTGGCACTGGTGCCAGCTTGGTCCTGGGAGGCATCCTGCGATATGCAGAATTTTAAAAGCCAGAAGGCTGCTCTGAGCCACAGCCCCTAGAACACAAAAACCGCCCCTTTTCCCTGGGAAATAAAACTCACCAACCCTAGTTCATGGTGTCAGTTTTCAGGAGGTACTTGGCACTCTCAAACCAGTCCAAGTTGGCACTGGTGCCAGCTTGGTCCTGGGAGGCATCCTGCGCAATGCGGAATTTTAGGATCCAGACGGCTTCTCTGAGACACAAACCCTGGAACACCAACGCTGCCACTTTTCCCTGGAATCAAGACTCACCAACTCTGGTTCTAAGAATGAGTTTGCAGGAGGTACTTGGCACTCTCAAACCAGCCCAAGGTTGGCCCTGATGACTGCTAACCTCTGGGAGGAGTCCTGCCCAATGCAAGATCCGCAGAAGATGGGTTACCGCAACTGGCCAGGGGAAGGTTCCGGTTCCCGGCGTCTTTCGGCAGAAGCCGCGGTCCGGAGCGCACAGCGACCGGCACAATGCCTTGTGCGCGAAAAAGCCGCTTCTTCGCCTCCGGGCGACGGAGAGCTCTGCAGATGCTGAGACGCGGTAAACGAAATCGCAAAGTACAGGGATTGATTGCACAGCTCTCAAACTGAGCCAGGACAAGAACTAATCACTTTCCAGACTTTTAAGCTTCCTTTAACAGACGAAGAGAAAAAGTTCTCTGACAACTTTTCTTTGCACCTTTCTAAGGTATTTGAAGCACTCCGTGGGGAATCTCACATTTTCTTTTCGCATCGGTGCTGATAGGAATTCGCCTAGCTTTATTAAAACACGTCCGGGGATTCTTATTGTGCTGGCACAGTTTTTTCTTGAGAGAAAGCCTGGAAAAGCTTTTTCGCTAAGATGTAGGCGGCAAGAGCCGCAGAAGACGGGTTACCGGAGCTTGCTGAAGGTAGGTGCCGGTTCCCGGCGTCTTTTGGCCGAAGCCGCGGTCCGGAGCGCACAGCGACCGGCACAATGCTCTGTGCGCGAAGAAGCCGCTTCTTTGCCTCCGGGGGACGAAGAGCTCGGCAGATGCTGAGATGCGTTAAACGAAGTCGCAAAGCACCGGGATTGAGTGCACAGCTCTCAAACTGAACCAGGACAAGAACTAATCTCTTTCCAGACGTTTAAGCTTCCTTTAACAGACGAAGGGAAAAAGTTCTCCGACAACATTTCTTCGCACCTTTCTAAGGTATTTGAAGCACTCCGTGGGGAATCTTACTTTTTCTTTTCTTTTCTTTTCTGATCTTTTCGCCTCGGAGCTAGAAAGAACTCGACTAGCTTTATGAAAAACGTCGAGGGATTCTTCCTGTGCTGGCACAGTTTTTTCTTGAGAGAAAGCCTGAAAAAGCTTTTTCGCTAAGATGTAGGTGACAAGAGCCGCAGAAGACGGGTTACCGGAACTAGCCGAAGGTAGTTGCCGGTTCCCGGCGTCTATCGGCAGAAGCCGCGGTCCGGAGCGCACAGCGACCGGCACAATGCACTGTGCGCGAACAAGCCGCTTCTTTGCCTCCGGGCGACGGCAGACGGAGAGCTCGGCAGATGCTGAGACGCGTTAAACGAAAACACCGGGAGAGAGTGCACAGCTCGCAAACTGAGCTAGGACAAGAACTAATCACTTTCCAGACGTTTAAGCTTCGCTTAACAGATGAAGGGAAAAAGTTCTCAGACATCTTCTCTTTGCACCTTTCTAAGGTATTTGAAGCACTCCGTGGGGAATCTTACTTTTTCTTTTCTTTTCTTTTCTGATCTTTTCGCCTCGGAGCTAGAAAGAACTCGACTAGCTTTATGAAAAACGTCGGGGATTCTTCCTGTGCTGGCACATTTTTTTCTTGAGAGAAAGCTTGGAAAAGCTTTTTCGCTAAGATGTAGGCGACAAGAGCCGCAGAAGACGGGTTACCGCAACTGGCCGAAGGTAGGTGCCGCTTCCCGGCGTCTTTCAGGAGAAGCCGCGGTCTGGAGCGCACAGCGACCGGCACAATGCTCTGTGCGCGAAGAAGCCGCTTCTTTGCCACCGGGCGACGAAGAGCTCGGCAGATGCTGAGACGCGTTAAACGAAGTCGCAAAGCACCGGGATTGAGTGCACAGCTCTCAAACTGAGCCAGGACAAGAACTAATCACTTTCCAGATGTTTAAGCTTCCTTTAACAGACGAAGGGAAAAAGTTCTCGGACAACTTCTCTTTGCACCTTTCTTAGGTATTTGAAGCACTCCGCAGGGAATCTTACCTTTTCTTTTCTTTCCTTGTCTTTTCGCCTCGGAGCTAGAAAAACTCGACTAGCTTTATGAAAAACGTTCGGGGATTCTTATTGTGCTTGCACATTTTTTTCTTGAGAGAAAGCCTGGAAAAGCTTTTTCGCTAAGATGTAGGCGGCAAGAGCCGCAGAAGACGGGTTACCGCAACTGGCCGAAGGTAAGTGCCGTTTCCCGGCGTCTTTCGGCAGAAGCCGCAGTCCGGAGCGCACAGCGACCGGCACAATGCTCTGTGCGCGAAGAAGCCGCTTCTTCGCCTCCGGGCGACGAAGAGCTCGGCAGATGCTGAGACGCGTTAAACGAAGGTGCAAAGCACCGGGATTGAGTGCACAGGTCTGAAACTGAGCCAGGACAAGAAATAACCACTTTCCAGACGTTTAAGCTTCCTTTAACAGACGAAGGGAAAAAGTTCTCTGACAACTTTTCTTTGCACCTTTCTTAGGTATTTGAAGCACTCCGCAGGGAATCTTACCTTTTCTTTTCTTTTCTTTCCTTGTCTTTTCGCCTCGGAGCTAGAAAGATCTCGACTAGCTTAATGAAAAACGTTCGGGGATTCTTCCTGTGCTTGCACAGTTTTTTCTTGAGAGAAAGCCTGGAAAAGCTTTTTCGCTAAGAGGTAGGCGGCAAGAGCCGCAGAAGACGTGTTACCGGAGCTGGCCGAAGGAAGGTGCCGGTTCCCGGCGTCTTTCGGCAGAAGCCGCGGTCCGGAGCGCACCGCGACCGGCACAATGCTCTGTGCGCGAACAAGCCGCTTCCTTGCCTCCGGGCGACGAAGAGCTCGGCAGATGCTGAGACGCGTTAAACGAAAGCGCAAAGCACCGGGATTGAGTGCACAGCTCTCAAACTGAACCAGGACAAGAACTAATCTCTTTCCAGACGTTTAAGCTTCCTTTAACAGACGAAGGGAAAAAGTTCTCCGACAACATTTCTTCGCACCTTTCTAAGGTATTGAAGCACTCCGTGGGGAATCTTACTTTTTCTGTCTTTTCTGATCTTTCGCTCGGAGCTAGAAAGAACTCGACTAGCTTTATGAAAAATGTCCGGGGATTCTTATTGTGCTGGCACAGTTTTTTTCTTGAGAGAAAGCCTGAAAAAGCTTTTTCGCTAAGATGTAGGTGACAAGAGCCGCAGAAGACGGGTTACCGGAACTAGCCGAAGGTAGTTGCCGGTTCCTGGCGTCTATCGGCAGAAGCCGCGGTCCGGAGCTCACAGCGACCGGCACAATGCTCTGTGCGCGAAAAAGCCGCTTCTTTGCCTCCGGGCGACAAAGAGCTCGGCAGATGCTGAGACGCGTTAAACGAAAGCACCGGGATTGAGTGCACAGCTCTCAAACTGAGCTAGGACAAGAACTAATCACTTTCCAGACGTTTAAGCTTCGTTTAACAGATGAAGGGAAAAAGTTCTCAGACAACTTCTCTTTGCACCTTTGTAAGGTATTTGAAGCACTCCGCAGGGAATCTTACTTTTTCTTTTCTTTTCTTTTCTGATCTTTTCGCCTCGGAGCTAGAAAGAACTCGACTAGCTTTAAGCAAAACGTCGGGGATTCTTCCTGTGCTGGCACAGTTTTTTCTTGAGAGAAAGCTTGGAAAAGCTTTTTCGCTAAGATGTAGGCGACAAGAGCCGCAGAAGACGGGTTACCGCAACTGTACGAAGGTAGGTGCCGTTTCCCGGCGTCTTTCGGCAGAAGCCGCGGTCCGGAGCGCACAGCGACCGGCACAATGCTCTGTGCGCGAAGAAGCCGCTTCTTTGCCACCGGGCGACGAAGAGCTCGGCAGATGCTGAGACGCGTTAAACGAAGGCGCAAAGCACCGGGATTGAGTGCACTGCTCTCAAACTGAGCCAGGACAAGAACTAATCACTTTCCAGACGTTTAAGCTTCGTTTAACAGACGAAGGGAAAAAGTTCTCGGACAACTTCTCTGCACCTTTCTTAGGTATTTGAAGCACTCCGCAGGGAATCTTACCTTTTCTTTTCTTTTCTTTCCTTGTCTTTTCGCCTCGGAGCTAGAAAGAACTCGACTAGCTTTATGAAAACATGTCCGGAGGTTCTTCCTGTGCTAGCACAGTTTTTTCTTGAGAGAAAGCCTGGAAAAGCTTTTTCGCTAAGATGTAGGCGACAAGAGCCGCAGAAGACGGGTTACCGGAGCTGGCCGAAGGAAGGTGCCGGTTCCCGGCGTCTTTCGGCAGAAGCCGCAGTCCGGAGCGCACAGCGACCGGCACAATGCTCTGTGCGCGAAGAAGCCGCTTCTTTGCCTCCGGGCGACGAAGAGCTCGGCAGATGCTGAGACGCGTTAAACGAAAGCGCAAAGCACCGGGATTGAGTGCACAGCTCTCAAACTGAGCCAGGACAAGAACTAATCTCTTTCCAGACGTTTAAGCTTCGTTTAACAGACGAAGGGAAAAAGTTCTCGGACAACTTCTCTTTGCACCTTTCTAAGGTATTTGAAGCACTCCGCGGGGAATCTTACTTTTTCTTTTCTTTTCTTTTCTGATCTTTTCGCCTCGGAGCTAGAAAGAACTCGACTAGCTTTATGAAAAACGTCGAGGGATTCTTATTGTGCTTGCACAGCTTTTTCTTGAGAGAAAGCCTGAAAAAGCTTTTTCGCTAAGATGTAGGCGACAAGAGCCGCAGAAAACGGGTTACCGCAACTAGCCGAAGGTAGTTGCCGGTTCCCGGCGTCTTTCGGCAGAAGCCGCGGTCCGGAGCGCACAGCGACCGGCACAATGCTCTGTGCGCGAAGAAGCCTCTTCTTCGCCTCCGGGAGACGGAGAGCTCGGCAGATGCTGAGACGCGTTAAACGAAAGCACCGGGAGAGAGTGCACAGCTCTCAAACTGAGCCAGGACAAGAACTAATCACTTTCCAGACGTTTAAGCTTCGTTTAACAGACGAAGGGAAAAAGTTCTCGGACAACTTCTCTTTGCACCTTTCTAAGGTATTTGAAGCACTCTGCAGGGAATCTTACCTTTTCTTTTCTTTTCTTTCGTTGTCTTTTCGCCTCGGAGCTAGAAAGAACTCGACTAGCTTTATGAAAAACGTCGAGGGATTCTTCCTGTGCTGGCACAGTTTTTTCTTGAGAGAAAGCCTGGAAAAGCTTTTTCGCTAAGATGTAGGCGGCAAGAGTTACAGAAGACGGGTTACCGCAACTGGCCGAAGGTAAGTGCCGTTTCCCGGCGTCTTTCGGCAGAAGCCGCGGTCCGGAGCGCACAGCGACCGGCACAATGCTCTGTGCGCGAAGAAGCCGCTTCTTTGCCACCGGGCGTCGAAGAGCTCGGCAAATGCTGAGACGCGTTAAACGAAAGCGCAAAGCACCGGGATTGAGTGCACAGCTCTCAAACTGAGCCAGGACAAGAACTAATCACTTTTCAGACGTTTAAGCTTCGTTTAACAGACGAAGGGAAAAAGTTCTCGGACAACATTTCTTTGCACCTTTCTAAGGTGTTTGAAGCACTCCGCAGGGAATCTTACCTTCTTTTCTTTTCTTTTCTTGTCTTTTCGCCTCGGAGCTAGAAAGAACTCGACTAGCTTTATGAAAAACGTCGAGGGATTCTTCCTGTGCTGGCACAGTTTTTTCTTGAGAGAAAGCCTGGAAAAGCTTTTTCGCTAAGATGTAGGCGGCAAGAGTTGCAGAAGACGGGTTACCGCAACTGGCCGAAGGTAAGTGCCGTTTCCCGGCGTCTTTCGGCAGAAGTCGTAGTCCGGAGCGCACAGCGACCGCCACAATGCTCTGTGCGCGAGGAAGCCGCTTCTTTGCCACCGGGCGTCGAAGAGCTCGGCAAATGCTGAGACGCGTTAAACGAAAGCGCAAAGCACCGGGACTGAGTGCACAGCTCTCAAACTGAGCCAGGACAAGAACTAATCTCTTTCCAGACGTTTAAGCTTCGTTTAACAGACGAAGGGAAAAAGTTCTCGGACAACATTTCTTTGCACCTTTCTAAGGTATTTGAAGCACTCCGCAGGGAATCTTACTTTTTCTTTTCTTTTCTTTTCGTGTCTTTTCGCCTCGCAGCTAGAAAGAACTCGACTAGCTTTATGAAAAACGTTCGGGGATTCTTATTGTGCTTGCACAGTTTTTTCTTGAGAGAAAGCTTGGAAAAGCTTTTTCGCTAAGATGTAGGCGGCAAGAGCCGCAGAAGACGGGTTACTGCCACTCGCCGAAGGTAGTTGCCAGTTCCCGGCGTCTTTCGGCAGAAGCCGCGGTCCGGAGCGCACAGCGACCGGCACAATGCTCTGTGCGCGAACAAGCCGCTTCTTCGCCACCGGGCGACGGAGAGTTCGGCAGATGCTGAGACGCGTTAAACGAAAGCGCAAAGCACTGGGATTGAGTGCACAGCTCTCAAACTGAGCTAGGACAAGAACGAATCACTTTCCAGACGTTTAAGCTTCGTTTAACAGATGAAGGGAAAAAGTTCTCGGATAACTTTTCTTTGCACCTTTCTAAAATATTTGAAGCACTCCGTGAGGAATCTTACTTTTTCTTTTCGCCTCGGAGCTAGAAAGAACTTGGCTAGCTTTATGAAAACATGTCCGGAGGTTCTTCCTGTGCTTGCACAGTTTTTTCTTGAGAGAAAGCCTGAAAAAGCTTTTTCGCTAAGATGTAGGTGGCAAGAGCCGCAGAAGACGGGTTACTGCCACTCGCCGAAGGTAGTTGCCGGTTCCCGGCGTCTTTCGGCAGAAGCCGCGGTCCGGAGCGCACAGCGACCGGCACAATGCTCTGTGCGCGAAGAAGCCTCTTCTTCGCCTCCGGGCGACGGAGAGCTCGGCAGATGCTGAGACGCGTTAAACGAAAGCACCGGGATTGAGTGCACAGCTCTCAAACTGAGCTAGGACAAGAACTAATCACTTTCCAGACGTTTAAGCTTCGTTTAACAGATGAAGGGAAAAAGTTCTCAGACAACTTCTCTTTGCACCTTTCTAAGGTATTTGAAGCACTCCGCAGGGAATCTTACTTTTTCTTTTCTTTTCTTTTCGGTCTTTTCGCCTCGGAGCTAGAAAGAACTCGACTAGCTTTATGAAAAACGTCGAGGGATTCTTCCTGTGCTGGCACAGTTTTTTTCTTGAGAGAAAGCTTGGAAAAGCTTTTTCGCTAAGATGTAGGCGGCAAGAGCCGCAGAAGACGGGTTACCGCAACTCGCCGAAGGTAAGTGCCGTTTCCCGGCGTCTTTCGGCAGAAGCCGCGGTCCGGAGCGCACAGCGACCGGCACAATGCTCTGTGCGCGAAGAAGCCTCTTCTTCGCCTCCGGGCGACGGAGAGCTCGGCAGATGCTGAGACGCGTTAAACGAAAGCACCGGGATTGAGTGCACAGCTCTCAAACTGAGCTAGGACAAGAACGAATCACTTTCCAGACGTTTAAGCTTCGTTTAACAGATGAAGGGAAAAAGTTCTCAGACAACTTCTCTTTGCACCTTTCTAAGGTATTTGAAGCACTCCGCAGGGAATCTTACTTTTTCTTTTCTTTTCTTTTCTTTTCGCCTCGGAGCTAGAAAGAACTCGACTAGCTTTATGAAAAACGT
>NC_066338.1:1880155-1908661 GCF_022539315.1 Serinus canaria
AAAGCCGCGGTCCGGAGAGCACAGCGACCGGCACAATGCCTTGTGCGCAAAGAAGCCTCTTCTTCGCCTATGGGAGACGGAGAGCTCGGCAGATGCTGAGCCGCGTTAAACGAAAGCACCGGGAGAGAGTGCACAGCTCTAAAACTGAGCTAGGACAAGAACTAATCACTTTCCAGACGTTTAAGCTTCGTTTAACAGATGAAGGGAAAAAGTTCTCTGACAACTTTTCTTTGCACCTTTCTAAGGTATTTGAAGCACTCCGTGGGGAATCTTACTTTTTCTTTTCGCCTCGGAGCTGATAGGACTTCGACTAGCTTTATGAAAACTCGTCAGGGGATTCTTACTCTGCTGGCATAGTATTTTCTTGAGAGAAAGCTTGGAAAAGCTTTTTTCACTATCATTTATGCGGCAAGAGTCGCAGAAGACGGGTTACCGCAACTGGCCGAAGGTAGGTGCTGGTTCCCGGCGTCTTTCGGCAGAAACCGCGGTCCGGAGCGCACAGCGACCGGCACAATGCTCTGTGCGCGAACAAGCCGCTTCTTTGCCTCCGGGCGACGAAGAGCTCGGCAGATGCTGAGACGCGTTAAATGAAAGCGCAAAGCACCGGGATTGAGTGCACAGCTCTCAAACTGAACCAGGACAAGAACTATTCTCTTTCCAGACGTTTAAGCTTTGTTTAACAGACGAAGGGAAAAAGTTCTCGGACAACATTTCTTTGCACCTTTCTAAGGTATTTGAAGCACTCCGCGGGAAATCTTACTTTTTCTTTTCTTTTCTGATCTTTTCGCCTCGGAGCTAGAAAGAACTCGACTAGCTTTATGAAAAACGTCCGGGGATTCTTATTGTGCTGGCACAGTTTTTTCTTGAGAGAAAGCCTGGAAAAGCTTTTTCGCTAAGATGTATGTGACAAGAGCCGCAGAAGACGGGTTACCGCAACTCGCCGAAGGAAGGTGTATGTTCCCGGCGTCTTTCGGCAGAAGCCGCGGTCCGGAGCGCACAGCGACCGGCACAATGCTCTGTGCGCGAAGAAGCCTCTTCTTCGCCTCCGGGAGACGGAGAGCTCGGCAGATGCTGAGCCGCGTTAAACGAAAGCACCGGGATTGAGTGCACAGCTCTCAAACTGAGCCAGGACAAGAACTAATCACTTTCCAGACGTTTAAGCTTCGTTTAACAGACGAAGGGAAAAAGTTCTCAGACAACTTCTCTTTGCACCTTTCTAAGGTATTTGAAGCACTCCGCAGGGAATCTTACTTTTTCTTTTCTTTTCTTTTCTTTTCTTGTCTTTTCGCCTCGGAGCTAGAAAGAACTCGACTAGCTTTATGAAAAACGTTCGGGGATTCTTATTGTGCTTGCACAGTTTTTTCTTGAGAGAAAGCTTGGAAAAGCTTTTTCGCTAAGATGTAGGCGGCAAGAGCCGCAGAAGACGGGTTACCGGAGCTGGCCAACGGTAGGTGCCGGTTCCCGGCGTCTTTCGGCAGAAGCCGCGGTCCGGAGCGCACAGCGACCGGCACAATGCTCTGTGCGTGAAGAAGCCTCTTCTTCACCTCCGGGCGATGGAGAGCTCGGCAGATGCTGAGCCGCGTTAAACGAAAGCACCGGGAGAGAGTGCACAGCTCTCAAACTGAGCTAGGACAAGAACTAATCACTTTCCAGACGTTTAAGCTGCGTTTAACAGACGAAGGGAAAAAGTTCTCAGACAACTTCTCTGCACCTTTCTTAGGTATTTGAAGCACTCCGCAGGGAATCTTACCTTTTCTTTTATTTTCTTTTCTTGTCTTTTCGCCTCGGAGCTAGAAAGAACTCGACTAGCTTTATGAAAAACGTTCGGGGATTCTTATTGTGCTTGCACAGTTTTTTCTTGAGAGAAAGCCTGGAAAAGCTTTTTCGCTAAGACGTAGGCGGCAAGAGCCGCAGAAGACAGGTTACTGCCACTCGCCGAAGGTAGTTGCCGGTTCCCGGCGTCTTTCGGCAGAAGCCGCGGTCCGGAGCGCACAGCGACCGGCACAATGCTCTGTGCGCGAACAAGCCTCTTCTTTGCCTCCGGGCGACGAAGAGCTCGGCAGATGCTGAGACGCGTTAAATGAAAGCACAAAGCACCGGGATTGAGTGCACAGCTCTCAAACTGAACCAGGACAAGAACTATTCTCTTTCCAGACGTTTAAGCTTCGTTTAACAGACGAAGGGAAAAAGTTCTCGGACAACATTTCTTTGCACCTTTCTAAGGTATTTGAAGCACTCCGTAGGGAATGTTAACTTTTCTTTTCTTTTCTTGTCTTTTCGCCTCGGAGCTAGAAAGAACTCGACTAGCTTTATGAAAAACGTTCGGGGATTCTTATTGTGCTTGCACAGCTTTTTCTTGAGAGAAAGCCTGAAAAAGCTTTTTCGCTAAGATGTATGTGACAAGAGCCGCAGAAGACGGGTTACCGCAACTGGCCGAAGGAAGGTGTAGGTTCCCGGCGTCTTTCGGCAGAAGCCGCGGTCCGGAGAGCACAGCGACCGGCACAATGCTCTGTGCGCGAAGAAGCCGCTTCTTCGCCTCCGGGCGACGGAGAGCTCGGCAGATGCTGAGACGCGTTAAACGAAAGCACCGGGAGAGAGTGCACAGCTCTCAAACTGAGCTAGGACAAGAACTAATCTCTTTCCAGACGTTTAAGCTTCGTTTAACAGACGAAGGGAAAAAGTTCTCGGACAACTTCTCTTTGCACCTTTCTAAGGTATTTGAAGCACTCCGTGGGGAATCTTACCTTTTCTTTTCTTTTCTTGTCTTTTCGCCTCGGAGCTAGAAAGAACTCGACTAGCTTTATGAAAAACGTTCGGGGATTCTTATTGTGCTTGCACAGTTTTTTCTTGAGAGAAAGCCTGGAAAAGCTTTTTCGCTAAGATGTAGGCGACAAGAGCCGCAGAAGACGGGTTACCGCCACTCGTCGAAGGTAGGTGCCGGTTCCCGGCGTCTTTCGGCAGAAGCCGCGGTCCGGAGCGCACAGCGACCGCCACAATGCTCTGTGCGCGAAGAAGCCGCTTCTTTGCCACCGGGCGACGAAGAGCTCGGCAGATGCTGAGACGCGTAAACGAAAGCGCAAAGCACCGGGATTAATTGCACAGCTCTCAAACTGAGCCAGGACAAGAACTAATCTCTTTCCAGACGTTTAAGCTTCGTTTAACAGACGAAGGGAAAAAGTTCTCGGACAACATTTCTTTGCACCTTTCTAAGGTATTTGAAGCACTCCGTGGGGAATCTTATTTTCTCTTTTCTTTTCTTTTCTTTTCTGATCTTTTCGCCTCGGAGCTAGAAAGAACTCGACTAGCTTTATGAAAAACGTTCGGGGATTCTTATTGTGCTTGCACAGTTTTTTCTTGAGAGAAAGCCTGAAAAAGCTTTTTCGCTAAGATGTAGGTGGCAAGAGCCGCAGAAGACGGGTTACCGCAACTGGCCGAAGGAAGGTGTATGTTCCCGGCGTCTTTCGGCAGAAGCCGCGGTCCGGAGAGCACAGCGACCGGCACAATGCTCTGTGCGCGAACAAGCCGCTTCTTCGCCTCCGGGCGACGGAGAGCTCGGCAGATGCTGAGACGCGGTTAAACGAAAGCACCGGGATTGAGTGCACAGCTCTCAAACTGAGCTAGGACAAGAACTAATCACTTTTCAGACGTTTAAGCTTCGTGTAACAGACGAAGGGAAAACATTCTCGGACAACTTCTCTTTGCACCATTCTTAGGTATTTGAAGTACTCCGTGGGGAATCTCACCTTTTCTTTTCTTTTCTTTCCTTATCTTTTCTTATCTTTTCTTTTCTTTTCTTTTCTTTTCTTTTCTTTTCTTTTCTTTTCTTTTCTTTTCTTTTCTTTTCTTTTCTTTTCTTTTCTTTTCTTTTCTTTTCTTTTCTTTTCTTTTCTTTTCTTTTCTTTTCTTTTCTTTTCTTTTCTTATCTTTTCGCCTCTGACCTAGAAAGAACTCGACTAGCTTTATGAAAAACGTTTGGGGATTCTTATTGTGCTTGCACAGTTTTTTCTTGAGAGAAAGCCTGGAAAAGCTTTTTCGCTAAGATGTAGGCGACAAGAGCCGCAGAAGACGGGTTACCTCAACTGGCCGAAGGTAGGTGCCGGTTCCCGGCGTCTATCGGCAGAAGCCGCGGTCCGGAGAGCACAGCGACCGGCACAATGCTCTGTGCGCGAAGAAGCCTCTTCTTCGCCTCCGGGCGACGGAGAGCTCGGCAGATGCTGAGACGCGTTAAACGAAAGCACCGGGATTGAGTGCACAGCTCTCAAACTGAGCTAGGACAAGAACTAATCACTTTCCAGACGTTTCAGCTTCGTGTAACAGACGAAGGGAAAACATTCTCGGACAACTTCTCTTTGCACCTTACTTAGTTATTTGAAGTACTCCGTGGGGAATCTCACCTTTTCTTTTCTTTTCTTTCCTTATCTTTTCGCCTCTGAGCTAGAAAGAACTCGACTAGCTTTATGAAAAACGTTCGGGGATTCTTATTGTGCTTGCACAGTTTTTTCTTGAGAGAAAGCCTGGAAAAGCTTTTTCGCTAAGATGTAGGCGACAAGAGCCGCAGAAGACGGGTTACCGCAACTAGCCGAAGGTAGTTGCCGGTTCCCGGCGTCTTTCGGCAGAAGCCGCGGTCCGGAGCGCACAGCGACCGGCACAATGCCTGCGCGCGAACAAGCCGCTTCTTCGCCTATGGGAGACGGAGAGCTCGGCAGATGCTGAGACGCGGTTAAACGAAAGCACCGGGAGAGAGTGCACAGCTCTCAAACTGAGCTAGGACAAGAACTAATCACTTTCCAGATGTTTAAGCTTCGTTTAACAGATGAAGGGAAAATGTTCTCGGATAACTTTTCTTTGCACCTTTCTAAGATATTTGAAGCACTCCGTGAGGAATCTTACTTTTTCTTTTCGCCTCGGAGCTAGAAAGAACTCGACTAGCTTTATGAAAACATGTCCGGAGGTTCTTCCTGTGCTAGCACAGTTTTTTCTTGAGAGAAAGCCTGGAAAAGCTTTTTCGCTAAGATGTAGGTGGCAAGAGCCGCAGAAGACAGGTTACTGCCACTCGCCGAAGGTAGTTGCCGGTTCCCGGCGTCTTTCGGCAGAAGCCGCGGTCCGGAGCGCACAGCGACCGGCACAATGCTCTGTGCGCGAACAAGCCGCTTCTTCGCCTCCGGGCGACGGAGAGCTCGGCAGATGCTGAGACGCGTTAAACGAAAGCGCAAAGCACCGGGAGAGAGTGCACAGCTCTCAAACTGAGCTAGGACAAGAACGAATCACTTTCCAGACGTTTAAGCTTCGTTTAACAGATGAAGGGAAAAAGTTCTCGGACAACTTCTCTTTGCACCTTTCTAAGGTATTTGAAGCACTCCGCAGGGAATCTTACTTTTTCTTTTCTTTTCTTTTCGTGTCTTTTCGCCTCGGAGCTAGAAAGAACTCGACTAGCTTTAAGCAAAACGTTCGGGGATTCTTCCTGTGCTGGCACAGTTTTTTCTTGAGAGAAAGCCTGGAAAAGCTTTTTCGCTAAGAGGTAGGCGGCAAGAGCCGCAGAAGACAGGTTACTGCCACTCGCCGAATGTAGTTGCCAGTTCCCGGCGTCTTTCGGCAGAAGCCGCGGTCCGGAGCGCACAGCGACCGGCACAATGCTCTGTGCGCGAAGAAGCCGCTTCTTTGCCACCGGGCGTCGAAGAGCTCGGCAAATGCTGAGACGCGTAAACGAAAGCGCAAAGCACCGGGATTGAGTGCACAGCTCTCAAACTGAGCCAGGACAAGAACTAATCACTTTTCAGACGTTTAAGCTTCGTTTAACAGACGAAGGGAAAAAGTTCTCGGACAACATTTCTTTGCACCTTTCTAAGGTATTTGAAGCACTCCGTGGGGAATCTTACTTTTTCTTTTCGTCTCGGAGCTAGTAAGAACTCGACTAGCTTTATGAAAAACGTCCGGGGATTCTTATTGTGCATGGACAGCTTTTTCTTGAGAGAAAGCCTGGAAAAGCTTTTTCGCTAAGAGGTAGGCGGCAAGAGCCGCAGAAGACGGTTTACTGCCACTCGCCGAAGGAAGGTGTAGGTTCCCGGCGTCTATCGGCAGAAGCCACGGTCCGGAGCGCACAGCGACCGGCACAATGCTCTGTGCGCGATCAAGCCGCTTCTTCGCCTCCGGGCGACCAAGAGCTCGGCAGATGCTGAGACGCGTTAAACGAAAGCGCAAAGCACCGGGATTGAGTGCACAGCTCTCAAACTGAGCCAGGACAAGAAGTAACCACTTTCCAGACGTTTAAACTTACTTTAACATAGGAAGGGAAAAAGTTCTTGGACAACCCCACCACTTCTAAAATTCTATTTAGAAGTAAAAAAGAACCCATTCAAACAACTAAGTCTCTGTTCCCATCTGTATAAAATAAGCAGTTCATTTCATGCTTTCTTAGCAGATTCTTTAGCTTCTATTATTATGGCAACCTTTTCTTGCTCTTCCAGATTAGAACTAAATACTTACAGCATATGATGTAACATAGCTTTGATGTATCTTATATATCCTATATTCTATATCTTATATTCTTATATACAGAAGTCCAGCACGGAATTCAGACCTCAAAAGAAGCGTCTGTAGAACAAGATTCAGCACAACGTTTGGACATATATGCTGTTTTTCAGGAAAAGCGGCCAAACGGAAACTTTTTAGACTTCTATACGACCATGGCTGCTTGCTTCCAGAACCTGACCTAAGTTGCAGGAAACTAGCTGCAGTATTATTGTGGGCAGTGCTGTGAATGTAGGACATCGTCATTCTTCTCTTCCATTGAAAACCTCAAGTGGAGTCGCATCACTTCTCTTCAAAATTCTGGATTTCTTCGCAAACTGGTAAAATAATGATAAATAAAGTGTTCTGTTCATGAAGTTTGAACCTAATGTTCAAAACGAAAAAGAAAAAAACATTCAGATATGGTCTGCAATAATACAGCAGAGAGAAGATGAACCAGATTGGCCTACAAAAGAAAGAAGTGAAGCAGAATTTGGGATATTGGAATACCTTGTGATGAATTATTCAAATAAATCAAGAAGTTAAAAATAACCTATTCAAATTCAATCAATGATGGACAGATGGAGAAAAAGGACTAATTACTACTAATATTTCTTTCATTCTCCAACAAGAAGTGCAAAGTCCAAAATCTTCTGTGCAATCCTCTTGAATGCACAGAAGATTTTTGGAAAAGACAGCAGCCTTCTTCTTGCCAACATATTCCTCAGAACTCCAGGAGACAAATCATTTGAGCTATGAGGAGCTTTCTCTCTGTCAAACTTCCAGAGCATAGCCAATATTCTCTTCCTTTAGGGATCCTCGCCTCCCTCGGGGAGTGGTGGATAGTCTACAGCCCCGGTACATCAGCCAGACACTCCGCCTTATTTCCCATGGTTTCTGCAGCAAGGACATAATCTCCACTGGCTTTCTAGCCAAAATATATGCAAGGCACAACAAAGAACATAGCCAAAACCTTGAGCACAGCTTATGGGCTTTGAAAGAAAAATCTCAGGATGGCAATACTGGATCTCCTGATCCAAACCATCACAAAACCTTTCTTTAGAGGTGTTGGGAAAGACGAAAGTTTGACAAGAAAGTCTCACAGATATGTATGCTTGGCAGAAAGATTTTTGAATGTGGAGTCTGAAGAAAGAATAGAGTTGGAAGCAAGTTTTCATCTAGAAGGAAAGAATTGCTGAGCCAGTCTTACTGGATAACCAAGGAGGCAAAAGGTATGTTAGTTAGAAGGGGCTTTTATGACTTAGAGCAAAGGATAAACCCACCCCAAAGAAGAAGATGATTTCACCAAGCTGGAAGATAGCACAGGCAAACAAGTCAGCAAATGTGGCAAGCAGAAAAAAGGTCTCCGAATGTTCCACTGCCAAGAAAACTGAAAAACAACTTTCAGCTTCAACTGTAATGTACTGACTTTTAGTGAGTGGAGAATAGTAACATGACTATGGTAATTAGAGTAGTTAGGATACGCTATAGATAAGAGTTAAGGGATAGATTGGTTCTACTGTATGAAGATGCTCAGCAAAGTATATGATGCATTGTAACCAAAACCAAAGGCTCTCCAGGCCTGCCTGCAGCTAGAGCTGACAGATGTAGGTACAGGCTCTGTCACCCACCACCCTGGGCCTCTGCAATGTCTTGGATGGAATAAACTGCATTTTGGAGAGCCGCCTGGAGTCCCGCATCCCTCAATTAGGCTCTTACATGAGGTGAAAAACTCTTCTGTCTATTGTACAAAAAAATAGCTATGTAATCTAGAGTTGCATGACCCAATATTTCTATTGAATAGGAACAATTTTTATCAATATTATGGATCCACTTCTTTTCAGTGTGTTTGGTAAAAAACGTAAAGTATCCTTTAAAAGGAATTATTGGATGCGTACTGAGTACTACGGATTAGTTAAGGTGTTGGTTTGGCATGGCTTGGTTTTTGGTGGGGAGGGAAGAAGTCGGCCACAGAAGTGATTTTTTGTGGAAAGCTCCTAGAAACTTCCTCCATGCCTGGCAAAGTGAATCCCTGCTTGGCACTAAGAACAGACATGCTGCTAAGCCAATTCCAGAAGCTGGTAGTGCCTCGGTGATATATTTAAGAAGGAAATCAAAACTGCAGCCAGTTGAATTTGAAGTTGGGAAACTTTTGGGTTGGCACCTCTCCTGGTTTGAAAGCAAAACCAGTGAGACACTCTGCTGCAGAGGGTGTTTATTATTGCAATGCAGTTCTCGTAGTCCCTTTTATAATCCTTCCTATTTTGTGCTGTTCTAGCATATTATTAATGGATTGTTCCTTTCCCCCCTGCAGTGTTGGTTTTTCCCCATAGACCTGCCCTTTTGTTCCCTGTTCCTTCTCCCATTGAACATCAACCCCTCCCTAAGCCTGCCCCTTTCTCTAGAAACTTCCCTATCAATTTTGTGCCCTTCGAAACCCCATTGGTTTGTTCAAGTTATTCTCCTCCCTTGTAGTCCCCCTACTAGTTTAAACATTGTGTTGCCCGCCTTGTGTTCCACCCCCACTTTCTCCCAGTTGCTTCAAGATTGTATCCTCCCCTGGGACCTCCCCCCTTTTAGAAGTTGATGTTTGGCTCGGTTCCCTGGGCCAGGGCCTCCCGGCCAGCGCCTGTTGGCTTTGGGGGCGTTGCTTCCCCCGCCGGGACCTGGACCTTCATTCTGTGAGCCAGGTCTGGGCTCTCTATTCCTACCATGGGGTGCAGGGCCCCCTGAAAACGGTGGCTGGTGGATCAGCCTGTTTGGGGTCTCAGTGGACCACTCTCTGCTACAGCTCTTTCAAAAGAAAAAAAAAAGAAAAAACCCAAAAAGAAAAACAAACAAACAAACAAACAAAAAAATTAATTAAAAAGGGTTGAAAGAGCTGGCAGCTCAAAAAATTTTTGCAAGCCTGTTTCAGGACAAAAGGGACTTTCCACACTGTCAAAGAGGAACATCTTCAGTTTGGACTTTTTCCTGAAACTCAGCTGTTTGGACTTGAAGCAATGAACTTTCCTTGGCCTGTTTTTGCATTTTCTTCTATTTTAAGATTGTTTTGGTGATGTGATGGGAATTTGGTGTTCTGCAGGTGAAGAATTTCCCTGATGGTTCCACACCAGCATTTGATTGATATTTTGATTGGCAAAACATAACGAAAAATGCCTCTCAGATGTTTGTTCTTTCCTCTGCTTGGTCCAGCAGATGAAATTGCAAACATTTTTCTTTTTAATAGCTTTTTAATATAAAAAGGGTGAGATGTCACCAACATATTTTATGAGAAATCATTTACTTAGGATTTTTCCTCTCCTGAGAGCTGAGAGCCTCAGGAACAAACCGTAAACAATTCTTATCTGCTACTGTGGAATGCAACGGAGAGAAATCTGTGATTGGCGCCGTCAGACTGTTTGCAATTAAGAGCCTATCACAGGACACCTGTTCTGCTAGTCTCAGTCTGACAAGACCTGAGTTTACATTCTATCCTATTCTTAGCATAGCTTTGTAGTGAAACCTTTCTCTTTATTTTTTAGCATAGTTTTTATATCTTATATATCAAATAAAAATAAATCAAGCCTTCTGATGCATGGAGTCAACTGTCTCGTCTCTTCCCTAATCCTGGGACCCCAGGAAAACCATGTAAAAGGTGCCAGCTTGCGTCTGGGAGGCAACCTACGCAATGCAAAATTTTAGGAGCCAGAAGGCTGCTCTGAGCCACAAGCCCTGGATCACAAATTCTGTCCCTTTCCCTGGAAACAAAGCTCACTAACCCTGGTTCATGGTGTCAGATTGCAGGAGGTACTTGGCACTCTCAAACCAGCCCAAGTTTGCACTGGATCCAGCTTAATCCCGGAAGGCATCCTGCACAATGCGGAATTTTTTGAGCCAGAAGGCTGCTCCGAGCCAAAAGCCCTGGAACACCAACGCAACGCTGCCCGTTTTCCTGGAGAAACAAGACTCACCAACCCTGGTTCATGGTGTCAGTTTGCAGGAGGTACTTGGCACTCTCAAACCAGCCCAAGTTGGCACTGGTGCCAGCTTGGTCCTGGGAGGCATCCTGCGATATGCGGAATTTTAGGAGGCAGACGGCTTCTATGAGAAAAAAACCCTGGATTAACAACGCTGACCCTTTTCCCTGGAAGCAAGACTCACCAATTCTGGTTCTAAAAATGAGATTGCTGGAGGTACATGGCACTATAAAAAAAGCCCAATTTTGCACTGGTGACAGCTTGGTCCTGGGAGGCATCCTGCGCAATGCGGAATTTTAGGAGCCAGAAGGCTGCTCTGAGCCACAAGTCCTGGAACAAAAACTTTGCCCCACTTCCCCGGTTTGGAAAACTCACCAAACCTAGATCTAAGAGTCAGATGGCAGGAGGTACTTTGCACTCTCAAACAAGCCCAAGTTGGCACTGATGCCAGCTTGGGTCTGGGAGGCATCCTGCACAATGCGGAATTTTCTGAGCCAGAAGGCTGCTCTGAGCCACAGGCCCTGGATCAACAACGCAGCCCCATTCACTGGAAACAAAGCTCACTAAACCTGGATCATGGTGTCAGATTGCAGGAGGTACTTGGCACTCTCAAACCAGCCCAAGTTGGCACTGGTGCCAGCTTGTCTCTGAGGCGTCCTGCGCAATGCGGAATTTTTTGAGCCAGAAGGCTGCTCCGAGTACCAGGCCCTGGAACACCAATGCTGCCCTTTTCCCAGGAAACAAGGCTCACTTACCCTGGTCCATGGTGTCAGATTGCAGGAGGTACTTGGCACTCTCAATCCAGCCAGAGTTGGCACTGGTGCAAACTTGGTCCTGGGAGGCCTCCTGCGCAATGCAGAATTTTAGGAGCCAGAAGGCTGCTCTGAGCCACAAGCCCTGGAACAAAATCTTTGCCCCATTTCCCAGGTTTGGAAAACTCACCAACCCTAGTTCTAGGAGTCAGTTTGCAGGAGGTACTTGGCACTCTTAAACCAGCCCAAGTTGGCACTGGTGCCAGCTTGCCTCTGGGAGGCGTCCTGCGCACTGCGGAATATTTGAGCCAGAAGGCTGCTCTGAGCCACAGGCCCTGGAACACCAACGTAACGCTGCACCTTCTTCCTAGAAGCAAGACTCACCAACCCTGGTTCTTGGAGTCAGTTTTCAGGAGGTACTTGGAACTCCCAAACCAGCCTGATTTGACACTGGCGCCAGCTTTGTCCTGGGAGGCATCCTGCACAATGCGGAATTTTAGGAGCCAGAAGGCTGCTCCGAGTACCACTCCCTGGAACACCAACAACGTCCGTTTTTCTGGAGAAACAAGACGCACCAACCCTGGTTCTAGGTGTCAGTTTCCAGGAGGTACTTGGCTCTCTCAAACAAGCCCAAGTTGGCATTGCTGCCAGCTTGGGTCTGGGAGGCATCCGGCGCAATGCGGAATTTTAGGAGAGAGTAGGATGCTCCGAGCCGCAGGCCCTGAAACAACCAACGCTGCCCCTTTTCCCTGGAAACATAGCTCACACAGCCTGGTTCTAGGTTTTAAATTGCAGGAGGTACTTGGCACTCTCAAACCAGCCCAAGTTGGCACAGGTGCCAGCTTGCGTCTGGGAGGCATCCTGCGTACTGCGGAATTTTAGGAGCCAGAAGGATGCTCAGAGCCACAAGCCTTGGAACAAAAACTTTGCCCCATTTCCCAGGTTTGTAAAACTCACTAACCCTAGTTCTTGGTGTCAGATTGAAGGAGGTACTTGGCATCCTTAAACAAGCTCAAGTTGGCAGTGCTGCCAGCTTGGGTCTGGGAGGCATCGTGCACAATGCGGAATTTTAGGAGCCAGAAGGCTACTCAGAGACGCAGGCCCTGGAATAACAACACCGCCCATTTTCCGGAAGAAACAAGACGCACCAACTCTGTTCTAGGGGTCAGTTTGCAGGAGGTACTTGGCACTCTCAAACCAGCACAAGTTGGCACTGGTGCCAGCTTGGTCCTGGGAGTCTTCCTGCGCAATGCGGAATTTTAGGAGCCAGAAGGTTGCTCTGAGCCACAGGCCCTGGAAGAAAAAATTTTCGCCATTTCCCAGGTTTTTAAAACTCACCAACCCTAGTTCTAGGAGTCAGTTTGCAAGAGGTACTTGGCACTCTCAAACAAGCCCATGTTGGCACTGGTGCCAGCTTGGTCCTGGGAGTCTTCCTGCGCAATGCGGAATTTTAGGAGAGAGTACGATGCTCCGAGCCAAAGGCCCTGAAACAACCAACGCTGCCCCTTTTCCCTAGAAACGTAGCTCACCAACCCTGGTTCGAGGGGTCAGTTTGCAGGAGGTACTTGGCACTCTCAAACCAGCCAATGTGGGCACTGGTGCCAGCTTGCGTCTGAGAGGCATCGTGCGCAATGTGGAATTTTTGGTTCCAGAAGGCTGCTCAGAGCCACAGGCCCTGGAACACTAACACCGCCCATTTTCCTGGAGAAACAAGACTCACCAACACTGGTTCTAGGGGTCAGTTTGCAGGAGGTACTTGGCACTCTCAAACCTGCCCAAGTTGGCACTGCTGCCAGCTTGGGACTGGGAGGCATACTGCGCAATGTGGAATTTTAGGAGAGAGTAGGCTGCTCCGAGCCACAGGCCCTGGAACAACCAACGCTGCCCCCTTTCCCTGGAAACATAGCTCACCAAACCTGATTCTAGGTTTCAGTTTGCAGGAGGTACTTGGCACTCTCAAACCAGCCCAAGTGGGCACTTGTGCCAGCTTGGTCCTGGAAGGCATCCTGCAGTATGCGGAATTTTAGGAGCCAGAAGGCTGCTCCCAGCCACAAGCCCTGGAACACCAACGCAACACCTGCCCTTTTTCCTGGAAACAAAGCTCACCAACCCTTGTTCCTGGTTTCAGTTTTCAGGAGGTGCTTGGCACTCTGAATCCAGCATGATTTGGCACTGGTGCCGGCTAGGTCCTGGGAGGCCTCCTTCGCAATGCAGAATTTTAGGAGCCAGAAGGCTGCATTAAGCCTCAAGCCCTGGAACTAAATCTTTGCCCCATTTCCCAGGTTTGGAAAACTCACCAACCCTAGTTCTAGGAGCCAGTTTTCAGGAGTTGCTTGGCACTCTGAATCCAGCATGATTTGGCACTGGTGCCAGCTTGGTCCTGGGAGGCCTTCTGCGCAATGCAGAATTTTAGGAGCCAGAAGGCTGCTCTGAGCCTCAAGTACTGGAACAAAATCTTTGCCCCATTTCCCAGGTTTGGATAACTCACCAACCCTGATTTAGGATTCAGTTGGCAGGAGGTACTTGGCATTCTCAATCCAGCCAGAGTTGGCACTGGTGCCAGCTTGGTCCTGGGAGGCATCCTGCGCAATGCGGAATTTTAGGAGCCAGAAGGCTGCTCTGAGCCACAAGCCCTGGAACACCAACGCAACGCTGCACTTTTCCTGGAAACAAGACTCACCAACCTGGTTCTAGGTGTCAGTTTGCAGGAGGTACTTGGCACTCTCAAACCAGCCCAAGTTGGCACTGGTGCCAGCTTGGTCCTGGGAGGCATCCTGCGTACTGCGGAATTTTAGGAGCCAGAAGGACTGCTCAGAGCCACAAGCCTTGGAACAAAAAACTTGCCCCATTTCCCAGGTTTGTAAAAACTCACTAACCCTAGTTCTGGTGTCAGATTGCAGGAGGTACTTGGCACTCTCAAACCAGCCAAGTTGGCACTGGCTGCCAGCTTGGGTCTGGGAGGCATCCTGCACAATGCGGAATTTTAGGAGCCAGAAGGCTGCTCAGAGCCACAGGCCTGGAACTAACAACACCGCCCATTTTCCGGAAGAAACAAGACGCACCAACTCTGTTCTAGGGGTCAGTTTGCAGGAGGTACTTGGCACTCTCAAACCAGCACAAGTTGGCACTGGTGCCAGCTTGGTCCTGGGAGTCTTCCTGCGCAATGCGGAATTTTACGAGCCAGAATGTTGCTCTGAGCCACAGGCCCTGGAAGAAAAATTTTCGCCCATTTCCCAGGTTTGGAAAACTCACCAACCCTAGTTCTAGGAGTCAGTTTGCAAGAGGTACTTGGCACTCTCAAACAAGCCCATGTTGGCACTGCTGCCAGCTTGGGTCTGGGAGGCATCCTGCGCAATGCGGAATTTTAGGAGAGAGTACGATGCTCCGAGCCACAGGCCCTGAAACAACCAACGCTGCCCCTTTTCCCTAGAAACATAGCTCACCAACCCTGGTTCGAGGGGTCAGTTTGCAGGAGGTACTTGGCACTCTCAAACCAGCCAATGTGGGCACTGGTGCCAGCTTGCGTCTGAGAGGCATCGTGCGCAATGTGGAATTTTGGTTCCAGAAGGCTGCTCAGAGCCACAGGCCCTGGAACACCAACACCGCCCATTTTCCTGGAGAAACAAGACTCACCAACCCTGGTTCTAGGGGTCAGTTTGCAGGAGGTACTTGGCACTCTCAAACCTGCCCAAGTTGGCACTGCTGCCAGCTTGGGACTGGGAGGCATACTGCGCAATGTGGAATTTTAGGAGAGAGTAGGCTGCTCCGAGCCACAGGCCCTGGAACAACCAACGCTGCCCCTTTTCCCTGGAAACATAGCTCACCAACCCTAGTTCATGGTGTCAGTTTGCAGGAGGTACTTGGCACTCTCAAACCAGCCCAAGTGGGCACTTGTGCCAGCTTGGTCCTGGAAGGCATCCTGCAGTATGCGGAATTTTAGGAGCCAGAAGGCTGCTCCCAGCCACAAGCCCTGGAACACCAACGCAACACTGGCACTTTTTCCTGGAAACAAAGCTCACCAACCCTTGTTCCTGGTTTCAGTTTTCAGGAGGTGCTTGGCACTCTGAATTCAGCATGATTTGGAACTGGTGCCGGCTAGGTCCTGGGAGGCCTCCTTCGCAATGCAGAATTTTAGGAGCCAGAAGGCTGCATTAAGCCTCAAGCCCTGGAAATAAATCTTTGCCCCATTTCCCAGGTTTGGAAAACTCACCAACCCTAGTTCTAGGAGCCAGTTTGCAGGAGGTACTTGACACGCTCAATCCAGCCAGAGTTGGCACTGGTGCCAGCTTGGTCCTGGGAGGCCTTCTGCGCAATGCAGAATTTTAGGAGCCAGAAGGCTGCTCTGAGCCTCAAGTACTGGAACAAAATCTTTGCCCCATTTCCCAGGTTTGGATAACTCACCAACCCTAGATTTAGGATTCAGTTGGCAGGAGGTACTTGGCGTTCTCAATCCAGCCAGAGTTGGCACTGGTGCCAGCTTGGTCCTGGGAGGCATCCTGCGCAATGCGGAATTTTAGGAGGCAGAAGGCTGCTCTGAGCCACAAGCCCTGGAACACCAACGCATCGCTGCACTTTTCCTGGAAGCAAGACTCACCAACCGTTGTTCTGGGAGTCAGTTTTCAGGAGGTACTTGGCACTCTCAAACCAGCCAGAGTTGGCACTGGTGCCAGCTTGGGCCTGGGAGGCATCCTGCGCAATGCAGAATTTTAGGAGCCAGAAGGCGGCTCCGACGCACAGGCCCTGGAACACAAACACCGCCCATTTTCCTGAGAAACAAGACTCACCAGCCCTAGTTCTAGGAGTCAGTTTGCAGGAGGTACTTGGCACTCTTAAACAAGTCCAAGTTGGCACTGATGCCAGCTTGGGTCTGGGAGGCATCCTGCTCAATGGGGAATTTTAGGAGAGAGTAGGCTGCTCCGAGCCACAGGCCTTGGAACAACCAACGCTGCCCCTTTTCCCTGGAAACATAGCTCACCAAACCTGGTTCATGGTGTCAGTTTGCAGGAGGTATTTGGCACTCTCAAACCAGCCCAAGTTGGCACTGGTGCCAGCTTGGTCCTGGGAGGCATCCTGCGATATGCGGAATTTTAGGAGCCAGAAGGCTGCTCCCAGCCACAAGCCCTGGAACACCAACGCAACACTGGCACTTTTTCCTGGAAACAAAGCTCACCAACCCTTGTTCCTGGTTTCAGTTTTCAGGAGGTGCTTGGCACTCTGAATCCAGCATGATTTGGCACTGGTGCCGGCTAGGTCCTGGGAGGCCTCCTTCGCAATGCAGAATTTTAGGAGCCAGAAGGCTGCATTAAGCCTCAAGCCCTGGAACTAAATCTTTGCCCCATTTCCCAGGTTTGGAAAACTCACCAACCCTAGTTCTAGGAGCCAGTTTGCAGGAGGTACTTGACACGCTCAATCCAGCCAGAGTTGGCACTGGTGCCAGCTTGGTCCTGGGAGGCCTTCTGCGCAATGCAGAATTTTAGGAGCCAGAAGGCTGCTCTGAGCCTCAAGTACTGGAACAAAATCTTTGCCCCATTTCCCAGGTTTGGATAACTCACCAACCCTAGATTTAGGATTCAGTTGGCAGGAGGTACTTGGCATTCTCAATCCAGCCAGAGTTGGCACTGGTGCCAGCTTGGTCCTGGGAGGCATCCTGCGCAATGCGGAATTTTAGGAGCCAGAAGGCTGCTCTGAGCCACAAGCCCTGGAACACCAACGCATCGCTGCAACTTTTTCCTGGAAGCAAGACTCACCAACCGTTGTTCTTGGAGTCAGTTTTCAGGAGGTACTTGGAACTCTCAAACCAGCCAGAGTTGGCACTGCTGCCAGCTTGGGCCTGGGAGGCATCCTGCGCAATGCAGAATTTTAGGAGCCAGAAGGCTGCTCTGAGCCCAAGGCCTGGAACACAAACACTGCCCATTTTCCAGGTTGGAACAACTCACCAACCCTGGTTCTAGGTGTCAGTTTGCAGGAGGTACTTGGCACTCTCAAACCAGCCAAGTTGGCACTGGTGCCAGCTTGGTCCTGGGAGGCATCCTGCGCAATGCGGAATTTTAGGAGCCAGAAGGCTGCTCTGAGCCACAAGCCCTGGAACAAAATCTTGCCCCATTTCCCAGGTGAAACAACTCACCAACCCTAGTTCTAGGAGTCAGTTTGCAGGAGGTACTTGGCACTCTCAAACCAGCCCAAGTTGGCACTGGTGCCAGCTTGGTCCTGGGAGGCATCCTGCGCAATGCGGAATTTTAGGAGCCAGAAGGCTGCTCTGAGCCACAGGCCCTGGAACACAAACATGCTGCCCTTTTCCCTGGAAACAAAGACTCACCAACCCTGGTTCTATGGTGTCAGTTTTGAGGAGGTACTTGTCACTCTCAAACCACGCAGAGTTGGCACTGGTGCTATCTTGGTCCTGGGAGGCATCCTGCACAATGCGGAATTTTAGGACCCAGAAGGCTGCTCCGAGACGCAGGACCTGGAACACAAAAAACGCCGGTTTTCCTGAAGAAACAAAACGCACCAACCCTGGTTCTTGGTGTTCGTTTTCAGGAGGTGCTTGGCACTCTCAATCCAACCAGAGTTGGCACTGGTGCCAGCTTGGTCCTGGAAGGCATCCTGTACAATGCGTAATTTTTTCTGCCAGAAGGCTGCTCCGAGCCACAAGCCCTGGAACACCAACGCAATGCTGCACCTTCTTCCTGAAAGCCAGACTCACCAACCCTTGTTCTAGGAGCCACTTTGCAGGAGGGACTTGGCACTCTCAAACCAGCCCAAGTTTCCACTGGTGCCAGCTCGCCTCTGGGAGGCATCCTGCGCAATGCGGAATTTTAGGAGCCAGAAGGCTGCTCTAAGCCACAGGCCCTGGATCAACACTTCTGCCCCTTTGCCTTGAAACAAAGCTTACTAACCCTGTTTCATGGTGTCAGATTGCAGGAGGTACTTGGCACTCTCAAAGCAGCCAGAGGTGGCACTGGTGCCAGCTTGGTCCTGCGAGGCATCCTGTACAATGCAGAATTTTAGAAGCCAGAAGGCTGCTCAGATCCCCAGGACTTGGAACACAAACGCCTGTTTTCCTGGAGAATCAAGACTCACCAACCCTGGTTCTAGGTGTCAGTTTGCAGGAGGTACTTGGCACTCTCAAACCAGCCGAAGTTTCCACTGGTGCCAGCTTGGTCCTGGGAGGCATCCTGCGCAATGCGGAATTTTAGGAGCCAGAAGGCTGCTCTGAGCCACAGGCCCTGGAAGAAAAACGTTTCCCCATTTCCCAGGTTGGAAAAACTCACCAACCCTAGTTCTAGGAGTCAGTTTGCAGGAGGTACTTGGCACTCTCAAACAAGCCCATGTTGGCACTGCTGCCAGCTTGGGTCTGGGAGGCATCCTGCGCAATGCGGAATTTTAGGAGAGAGTACGATGCTCCGAGCCACAGGCCCTGAAACAACCAACGCTGCCCCTTTTCCTGGAAACATAGCTCACCAACCCTGGTTCTAGGTGTCAGTTTGCAGGAGGTACTTGGCACTCTCAAACCAGCCAATGTGGGCACTGGTGCCAGCTTGCGTCTGGGAGGCATCCTGCGCAATGCGGAATTTTGGAGCCAGAAGGCTGCTCAGAGCCACAGGCCCTGGAACAACAACACCGCACATTTTCCTGGAGAAACAAGATGCACCAACCCTGGTTCTAGGGGTCAGTTTGCAGGAGGTACTTGGCACTCTCAAACCAGCCCAAGTTGGCACTGGTGCCAGCTTGGTCCTGGGAGGCATCTGCGCAATGCGGAATTTTAGGAGCCAGAAGGCTGCTCTGAGCCACAGGCCCTGGAACAACAACTTGCCCCATTTCCCGTTGGAAAAACTCACCAACCCTGATTCTAGGTGTCAGTTTGCAGGAGGTACTTGGCACTCTCCAACCAGCCCAAGTTGGCACTGGTGCCAGCTTGGTCCTGGGAGGCATCCTGCACAATGCGGAGTTTTAGGAGCCAGAAGGCTGCTCTGAGCCACAAGCCCTGGAACACCAACGCATCGCTGCAACTTTTTCCTGGAAGCAAGACTCACCAACCGTTTTTCTTGGAGTCAGATTTCAGGAGGTACTTGGCACTCTCAAACCAGCCAGAGTTGGCACTGCTGCCAGCTTGGGCCTGGGAGGCATCCTGCGCAATGCAGAATTTTAGGAGCCAGAAGGCTGCTCTGAGCCCCAGGACTTGGAACACAAACAACGCCTGTTTTCCTGGTGAAACAAGACGCACCAACCCTGGTTCTAGGTGTCAGTTTTCAGGAGGTACTTGGCACTCTCCAACCAGCCCAAGTTGGCACTGGTGCCAGCTTGGTCCTGGGAGGCATCCTGCGCAATGCGGAATTTTAGGAGCCAGAAGGCTGCTCTGAGCCACAAGCCCTGGAACACCAACGCAATGCTGCACCTTATTCCTGAAAGCCAGACTCACCAACCCTTGTTCTAGGAGCCACTTTGCAGGAGGGACTTGGCACTCTCAAACCAGCCCAAGTTTCCACTGGTGCCAGCTCGCCTCTGGGAGGCATCCTGCAAAATGTGGAATTTTTTGGGCCAGAAGGCTGCTCTGAGCCACAGGCCCTGGATCAAAAATGCTGCCCTTTTCCCTGGAAACAAAGCTCACCAACCCTGGTTCATGGTGTCAGATTGCAGGAGGTACTTGGCACTCTCAAAGCAGCCAGAGTTGGCACTGGTGCCAGCTTGGTCCTGCGAGGCATCCTGCACAATGCAGAATTTTAGAATCCAGAAGGCTGCTCTGAGCCCCAGGACCTGGAACACAAACACCGCCCGTTTTCCTGGAGAATCAAGACGCACCAACCCTGGTTCTAGGTGTCATTTTTCAGGAGGTACTTGGCACTCTCAAACCAGCCGAAGTTTCCACTGGTGCCAGCTTGGTCCTGGGAGGCTTCCTGCGCAATGCGGAATTTTAGGAGCCAGAATGTTGCTCTGAGCCACAGGCCCTGGAGGAAAAAATTTTCCCCATTTCCCAGGTTTGGAAAACTCACCAACCCTAGTTCTAGGAGTCAGTTTGCAAGAGGTACTTGGCACTCTCAAACAAGCCCATGTTGGCACTGCTGCCAGCTTGGGTCTGGGAGGCATCCTGCGCAATGCGGAATTTTAGGAGAGAGTACGATGCTCCGAGCCACAGGCCCTGAAACAACCAACGCTGCCCCTTTTCCCTAGAAACATAGCTCACCAACCCTGGTTCGAGGGGTCAGTTTGCAGGAGGTACTTGGCACTCTCAAACCAGCCAATGTGGGCACTGGTGCCAGCTTGCGTCTGAGAGGCATCGTGCGCAATGTGGAATTTTTGGTTCCAGAAGGCTGCTCAGAGCCACAGGCCCTGGAACACCAACACCGCCCATTTTCCTGGAGAAACAAGACTCACCAACCCTGGTTCTAGGGGTCAGTTTGCAGGAGGTACTTGGCACTCTCAAACCTGCCCAAGTTGGCACTGCTGCCAGCTTGGGACTGGGAGGCATACTGCGCAATGTGGAATTTTAGGAGAGAGTAGGCTGCTCCGAGCCACAGGCCCTGGAACAACCAACGCTGCCCCTTTTCCCTGGAAACATAGCTCACCAAACCTGATTCTAGGCTTCAGTTTGCAGGAGGTACTTGGCACTCTCAAACCAGCCCAAGTGGGCACTTGTGCCAGCTTGGTCCTGGAAGGCATCCTGCAGTATGCGGAATTTTAGGAGCCAGAAGGCTGCTCCCAGCCACAAGCCCTGGAACACCAACGCAACACTGGCACTTTTTCCTGGAAACAAAGCTCACCAACCCTTGTTCCTGGTTTCAGTTTTCAGGAGGTGCTTGGCACTCTGAATCCAGCATGATTTGGCACTGGTGCCGGCCAGGTCCTGGGAGGCCTCCTTCGCAATGCAGAATTTTAGGAGCCAGAAGGCTGCATTAAGCCTCAAGCCCTGGAACTAAATCTTTGCCCCATTTCCCAGGTTTGGAAAACTCACCAACCCTAGTTCTAGGAGCCAGTTTGCAGGAGGTACTTGACACGCTCAATCCAGCCAGAGTTGGCACTGGTGCCAGCTTGGTCCTGGGAGGCCTTCTGCGCAATGCAGAATTTTAGGAGCCAGAAGGCTGCTCTGAGCCTCAAGTACTGGAACAAAATCTTTGCCCCATTTCCCAGGTTTGGATAACTCACCAACCCTAGATTTAGGATTCAGTTGGCAGGAGGTACTTGGCATTCTCAATCCAGCCAGAGTTGGCACTGGTGCCAGCTTGGTCCTGGGAGGCATCCTGCGCAATGCGGAATTTTAGGAGGCAGAAGGCTGCTCTGAGCCACAAGCCCTGGAACACCAACGCATCGCTGCAACTTTTTCCTGGAAGCAAGACTCACCAACCGTTTTTCTTGGAGTCAGTTTTCAGGAGGTACTTGGAACTCTCAAACCAGCCAGAGTTGGCACTGCTGCCAGCTTGGGCCTGGGAGGCATCCTGCGCAATGCAGAATTTTAGGAGCCAGAAGGCTGCTCTGAGCCCCAGGACTTGGAACACAAACAACGCCTGTTTTCCTGGTGAAACAAGACGCACCAACCCTGGTTCTAGGTGTCAGTTTTCAGGAGGTACTTGGCACTCTCCAACCAGCCCAAGTTGGCACTGGTGCCAGCTTGGTCCTGGGAGGCATCCTGCACAATGCGGAATTTTAGGAGCCAGAAGGCTGCTCTGAGCCACAAGCCCTGGAACACCAACGCAATGCTGCACCTTCTTCCTGAAAGCCAGACTCACCAACCCTTGTTCTAGGAGCCACTTTGCAGGAGGGACTTGGCACTCTCAAACCAGCCCAAGTTTCCACTGGTGCCAGCTCGCCTCTGGGAGGCATCCTGCGAAATGTGGAATTTTTTGGGCCAGAAGGCTGCTCTGAGCCACAGGCCCTGGATCAAAAATGCTGCCCCTTTCCCTGGAAACAAAGCTCACTAACCCTGGTTCATGGTGTCAGATTGCAGGAGGTACTTGGCACTCTCAAAGCAGCCAGAGGTGGCACTGGTGCCAGCTTGGTCCTGCGAGGCATCCTGCACAATGCAGAATTTTAGAAGCCAGAAGGCTGCTCTGAGCCCCAGGACCTGGAACACAAACACCGCCCGTTTTCCTGGAGAATCAAGACGCACCAACCCTGGTTCTAGGTGTCAGTTTTCAGGAGGTACTTGGCACTCTCAAACCAGCCGAAGTTTCCACTGGTGCCAGCTTGGTCCTGGGAGGCTTCCTGCGCAATGCGGAATTTTAGGAGCCAGAATGTTGCTCTGAGCCACAGGCCCTGGAAGAAAAAATTTTCCCCATTTCCCAGGTTTGGAAAACTCACCAACCCTAGTTCTAGGAGTCAGTTTGCAAGAGGTACTTGGCACTCTCAAACAAGCCCATGTTGGCACTGCTGCCAGCTTGGGTCTGGGAGGCATCCTGCGCAATGCGGAATTTTAGGAGAGAGTACGATGCTCCGAGCCACAGGCCCTGAAACAACCAACGCTGCCCCTTTTCCCTAGAAACATAGCTCACCAACCCTGGTTCGAGGGGTCAGTTTGCAGGAGGTACTTGGCACTCTCAAACCAGCCAATGTGGGCACTGGTGCCAGCTTGCGTCTGAGAGGCATCGTGCGCAATGTGGAATTTTTGGTTCCAGAAGGCTGCTCAGAGCCACAGGCCCTGGAACACCAACACCGCCCATTTTCCTGGAGAAACAAGACTCACCAACCCTGGTTCTAGGGGTCAGTTTGCAGGAGGTACTTGGCACTCTCAAACCTGCCCAAGTTGGCACTGCTGCCAGCTTGGGACTGGGAGGCATACTGCGCAATGTGGAATTTTAGGAGAGAGTAGGCTGCTCCGAGCCACAGGCCCCGGAACAACCAACGCTGCCCCTTTTCCCTGGAAACATAGCTCACCAAACCTGATTCTAGGCTTCAGTTTGCAGGAGGTACTTGGCACTCTCAAACCAGCCCAAGTGGGCACTTGTGCCAGCTTGGTCCTGGAAGGCATCCTGCAGTATGCGGAATTTTAGGAGCCAGAAGGCTGCTCCCAGCCACAAGCCCTGGAACACCAACGCAACACTGGCACTTTTTCCTGGAAACAAAGCTCACCAACCCTTGTTCCTGGTTTCAGTTTTCAGGAGGTGCTTGGCACTCTGAATCCAGCATGATTTGGCACTGGTGCCGGCCAGGTCCTGGGAGGCCTCCTTCGCAATGCAGAATTTTAGGAGCCAGAAGGCTGCATTAAGCCTCAAGCCCTGGAACTAAATCTTTGCCCCATTTCCCAGGTTTGGAAAACTCACCAACCCTAGTTCTAGGAGCCAGTTTGCAGGAGGTACTTGACACGCTCAATCCAGCCAGAGTTGGCACTGGTGCCAGCTTGGTCCTGGGAGGCCTTCTGCGCAATGCAGAATTTTAGGAGCCAGAAGGCTGCTCTGAGCCTCAAGTACTGGAACAAAATCTTTGCCCCATTTCCCAGGTTTGGATAACTCACCAACCCTAGATTTAGGATTCAGTTGGCAGGAGGTACTTGGCATTCTCAATCCAGCCAGAGTTGGCACTGGTGCCAGCTTGGTCCTGGGAGGCATCCTGCGCAATGCGGAATTTTAGGAGGCAGAAGGCTGCTCTGAGCCACAAGCCCTGGAACACCAACGCATCGCTGCAACTTTTTCCTGGAAGCAAGACTCACCAACCGTTTTTCTTGGAGTCAGTTTTCAGGAGGTACTTGGAACTCTCAAACCAGCCAGAGTTGGCACTGCTGCCAGCTTGGGCCTGGGAGGCATCCTGCGCAATGCAGAATTTTAGGAGCCAGAAGGCTGCTCTGAGCCCCAGGACTTGGAACACAAACAACGCCTGTTTTCCTGGTGAAACAAGACGCACCAACCCTGGTTCTAGGTGTCAGTTTTCAGGAGGTACTTGGCACTCTCCAACCAGCCCAAGTTGGCACTGGTGCCAGCTTGGTCCTGGGAGGCATCCTGCACAATGCGGAATTTTAGGAGCCAGAAGGCTGCTCTGAGCCACAAGCCCTGGAACACCAACGCAATGCTGCACCTTCTTCCTGAAAGCCAGACTCACCAACCCTTGTTCTAGGAGCCACTTTGCAGGAGGGACTTGGCACTCTCAAACCAGCCCAAGTTTCCACTGGTGCCAGCTCGCCTCTGGGAGGCATCCTGCGAAATGTGGAATTTTTTGGGCCAGAAGGCTGCTCTGAGCCACAGGCCCTGGATCAAAAATGCTGCCCCTTTCCCTGGAAACAAAGCTCACTAACCCTGGTTCATGGTGTCAGATTGCAGGAGGTACTTGGCACTCTCAAAGCAGCCAGAGGTGGCACTGGTGCCAGCTTGGTCCTGCGAGGCATCCTGCACAATGCAGAATTTTAGAAGCCAGAAGGCTGCTCTGAGCCCCAGGACCTGGAACACAAACACCGCCCGTTTTCCTGGAGAATCAAGACGCACCAACCCTGGTTCTAGGTGTCAGTTTTCAGGAGGTACTTGGCACTCTCAAACCAGCCGAAGTTTCCACTGGTGCCAGCTTGGTCCTGGGAGGCTTCCTGCGCAATGCGGAATTTTAGGAGCCAGAATGTTGCTCTGAGCCACAGGCCCTGGAAGAAAAAATTTTCCCCATTTCCCAGGTTTGGAAAACTCACCAACCCTAGTTCTAGGAGTCAGTTTGCAAGAGGTACTTGGCACTCTCAAACAAGCCCATGTTGGCACTGCTGCCAGCTTGGGTCTGGGAGGCATCCTGCGCAATGCGGAATTTTAGGAGAGAGTACGATGCTCCGAGCCACAGGCCCTGAAACAACCAACGCTGCCCCTTTTCCCTAGAAACATAGCTCACCAACCCTGGTTCGAGGGGTCAGTTTGCAGGAGGTACTTGGCACTCTCAAACCAGCCAATGTGGGCACTGGTGCCAGCTTGCGTCTGAGAGGCATCGTGCGCAATGTGGAATTTTTGGTTCCAGAAGGCTGCTCAGAGCCACAGGCCCTGGAACACCAACACCGCCCATTTTCCTGGAGAAACAAGACTCACCAACCCTGGTTCTAGGGGTCAGTTTGCAGGAGGTACTTGGCACTCTCAAACCTGCCCAAGTTGGCACTGCTGCCAGCTTGGGACTGGGAGGCATACTGCGCAATGTGGAATTTTAGGAGAGAGTAGGCTGCTCCGAGCCACAGGCCCCGGAACAACCAACGCTGCCCCTTTTCCCTGGAAACATAGCTCACCAAACCTGATTCTAGGCTTCAGTTTGCAGGAGGTACTTGGCACTCTCAAACCAGCCCAAGTGGGCACTTGTGCCAGCTTGGTCCTGGAAGGCATCCTGCAGTATGCGGAATTTTAGGAGCCAGAAGGCTGCTCCCAGCCACAAGCCCTGGAACACCAACGCAACACTGGCACTTTTTCCTGGAAACAAAGCTCACCAACCCTTGTTCCTGGTTTCAGTTTTCAGGAGGTGCTTGGCACTCTGAATCCAGCATGATTTGGCACTGGTGCCGGCCAGGTCCTGGGAGGCCTCCTTCGCAATGCAGAATTTTAGGAGCCAGAAGGCTGCATTAAGCCTCAAGCCCTGGAACTAAATCTTTGCCCCATTTCCCAGGTTTGGAAAACTCACCAACCCTAGTTCTAGGAGCCAGTTTGCAGGAGGTACTTGACACGCTCAATCCAGCCAGAGTTGGCACTGGTGCCAGCTTGGTCCTGGGAGGCCTTCTGCGCAATGCAGAATTTTAGGAGCCAGAAGGCTGCTCTGAGCCTCAAGTACTGGAACAAAATCTTTGCCCCATTTCCCAGGTTTGGATAACTCACCAACCCTAGATTTAGGATTCAGTTGGCAGGAGGTACTTGGCATTCTCAATCCAGCCAGAGTTGGCACTGGTGCCAGCTTGGTCCTGGGAGGCATCCTGCGCAATGCGGAATTTTAGGAGGCAGAAGGCTGCTCTGAGCCACAAGCCCTGGAACACCAACGCATCGCTGCAACTTTTTCCTGGAAGCAAGACTCACCAACCGTTTTTCTTGGAGTCAGTTTTCAGGAGGTACTTGGAACTCTCAAACCAGCCAGAGTTGGCACTGCTGCCAGCTTGGGCCTGGGAGGCATCCTGCGCAATGCAGAATTTTAGGAGCCAGAAGGCTGCTCTGAGCCCCAGGACTTGGAACACAAACAACGCCTGTTTTCCTGGTGAAACAAGACGCACCAACCCTGGTTCTAGGTGTCAGTTTTCAGGAGGTACTTGGCACTCTCCAACCAGCCCAAGTTGGCACTGGTGCCAGCTTGGTCCTGGGAGGCATCCTGCACAATGCGGAATTTTAGGAGCCAGAAGGCTGCTCTGAGCCACAAGCCCTGGAACACCAACGCAATGCTGCACCTTCTTCCTGAAAGCCAGACTCACCAACCCTTGTTCTAGGAGCCACTTTGCAGGAGGGACTTGGCACTCTCAAACCAGCCCAAGTTTCCACTGGTGCCAGCTCGCCTCTGGGAGGCATCCTGCGAAATGTGGAATTTTTTGGGCCAGAAGGCTGCTCTGAGCCACAGGCCCTGGATCAAAAATGCTGCCCCTTTCCCTGGAAACAAAGCTCACTAACCCTGGTTCATGGTGTCAGATTGCAGGAGGTACTTGGCACTCTCAAAGCAGCCAGAGGTGGCACTGGTGCCAGCTTGGTCCTGCGAGGCATCCTGCACAATGCAGAATTTTAGAAGCCAGAAGGCTGCTCTGAGCCCCAGGACCTGGAACACAAACACCGCCCGTTTTCCTGGAGAATCAAGACGCACCAACCCTGGTTCTAGGTGTCAGTTTTCAGGAGGTACTTGGCACTCTCAAACCAGCCGAAGTTTCCACTGGTGCCAGCTTGGTCCTGGGAGGCTTCCTGCGCAATGCGGAATTTTAGGAGCCAGAATGTTGCTCTGAGCCACAGGCCCTGGAAGAAAAAATTTTCCCCATTTCCCAGGTTTGGAAAACTCACCAACCCTAGTTCTAGGAGTCAGTTTGCAAGAGGTACTTGGCACTCTCAAACAAGCCCATGTTGGCACTGCTGCCAGCTTGGGTCTGGGAGGCATCCTGCGCAATGCGGAATTTTAGGAGAGAGTACGATGCTCCGAGCCACAGGCCCTGAAACAACCAACGCTGCCCCTTTTCCCTAGAAACATAGCTCACCAACCCTGGTTCGAGGGGTCAGTTTGCAGGAGGTACTTGGCACTCTCAAACCAGCCAATGTGGGCACTGGTGCCAGCTTGCGTCTGAGAGGCATCGTGCGCAATGTGGAATTTTTGGTTCCAGAAGGCTGCTCAGAGCCACAGGCCCTGGAACACCAACACCGCCCATTTTCCTGGAGAAACAAGACTCACCAACCCTGGTTCTAGGGGTCAGTTTGCAGGAGGTACTTGGCACTCTCAAACCTGCCCAAGTTGGCACTGCTGCCAGCTTGGGACTGGGAGGCATACTGCGCAATGTGGAATTTTAGGAGAGAGTAGGCTGCTCCGAGCCACAGGCCCTGGAACAACCAACGCTGCCCCTTTTCCCTGGAAACATAGCTCACCAAACCTGATTCTAGGCTTCAGTTTGCAGGAGGTACTTGGCACTCTCAAACCAGCCCAAGTGGGCACTTGTGCCAGCTTGGTCCTGGAAGGCATCCTGCAGTATGCGGAATTTTAGGAGCCAGAAGGCTGCTCCCAGCCACAAGCCCTGGAACACCAACGCAACACTGGCACTTTTTCCTGGAAACAAAGCTCACCAACCCTTGTTCCTGGTTTCAGTTTTCAGGAGGTGCTTGGCACTCTGAATCCAGCATGATTTGGCACTGGTGCCGGCCAGGTCCTGGGAGGCCTCCTTCGCAATGCAGAATTTTAGGAGCCAGAAGGCTGCATTAAGCCTCAAGCCCTGGAACTAAATCTTTGCCCCATTTCCCAGGTTTGGAAAACTCACCAACCCTAGTTCTAGGAGCCAGTTTGCAGGAGGTACTTGACACGCTCAATCCAGCCAGAGTTGGCACTGGTGCCAGCTTGGTCCTGGGAGGCCTTCTGCGCAATGCAGAATTTTAGGAGCCAGAAGGCTGCTCTGAGCCTCAAGTACTGGAACAAAATCTTTGCCCCATTTCCCAGGTTTGGATAACTCACCAACCCTAGATTTAGGATTCAGTTGGCAGGAGGTACTTGGCATTCTCAATCCAGCCAGAGTTGGCACTGGTGCCAGCTTGGTCCTGGGAGGCATCCTGCGCAATGCGGAATTTTAGGAGGCAGAAGGCTGCTCTGAGCCACAAGCCCTGGAACACCAACGCATCGCTGCAACTTTTTCCTGGAAGCAAGACTCACCAACCGTTTTTCTTGGAGTCAGTTTTCAGGAGGTACTTGGAACTCAA
>NC_066338.1:1909161-1929431 GCF_022539315.1 Serinus canaria
CCCGCATCTGAAACGTAGAACCAGATTGGTGAGCTATGTTTCCAGGGAAAAGGGGCAGCGTTAGTTGTTCCAGGGCCTGTGGCTCGGAGCCGCCTACTCTCTCCTAAAATTTTGCATTGCGCAGGACGCCTCCCAGACCCAAGCTGGCAGCAGTGCCAACTTGGGCTGGTTTGAGAGTGCCAAGTACCTCCTGAAAACTGACCCCTAGAACCAGGGTTGTGAGTCTTGTTTCCAGGGAAAACGGGCAGCATTGTTGATCCAGGGCCTGTGGCTCAGAGCAGCCTTCCGGCTCAAAAAATTCCGCATTGTGCAGGATGCCTCCCAGGACCAAGATGGCACCAGTGCAAACTTGGGCTGGTTTGAGAGTGCCAAGTACCTCTTGCAAACTGACCCCTAGAACCAGAGTTGGTGAGTCTTGTTTCTTCAGGAAAACGGGCGGTGTTTGTGTTCCAGGGACTGTGGCTCTGAGCAGCCTTATGGCTCAAAAATTTCCGCATTGCACAGAACGCCTCCCAGATGCAAGCTGGCACCAGTGCCAACCTGGGCTGGTTTGAGAGTGCCAAGTACCTCCTGCAATCTAACACCATGAACTAGGGTTAGTGAGCTTGTTTCCAGGGAAAACGGGGCAGCATTGGTGATCCAGGGCCTGTGGCTCGGAGCAGCCTACTGTCTCCTAAAATTCCGCATTGTGTGGGATGCCTCCCAGGACAAAGCTCGGACCAGTGCAAACTTGGGTGGTGTTGAGAGTGCCAAGTACCTCCTGCAAACTGACCCATAGAACCAGAGTTGGTGAGTCTGGTTTCTCCAGGAAAACGGGCAGCGTGTTGGAGTTCCAGGGCTTGTGGCTCGGAGCAGCCTTCTGGCTCCTAAAAATTCCGCATTGCGCAGGATGCCTCCAAGGACCAAGCTGGCACCAGTGCCAACTTGGGCTGGTTTGAGAGTGCCAAATACCTCCTGCAATCTGACACCTAGAACCAGGTTGGTGAGCTTGTTTCCAGGGAAAAGGGGCAGCGTTGGTTGATCCAGGGCCTGGGCTCGGAGCAGCCTTCTGGCTCCTAAAATTCCGCATTGCGCAGGATGCTTCCAGGACCAAGCTGGCAGCAGTGCCAACTTGGGCTTGTTTGAGAGTGCCAAGTACGTCCTGAAAACTGAAACCTGGAACCAAGGTTGGTGAGTCTTGTTTCTTCAGGAAAACGGGCGGTGTTTGTGTTCCAGGGCCTGTGGCTCTGAGCAGCCTTCTGGCTCCAAAAAATACCGCATTGCGCAGGATGTCTCCCAGACGCAAACTGGCACCAGTGCCCACTTGGGCTGGTTTGAGAGTGCCAAGTACCTCCTGCAATCTGAAACCTAGCACCATGCTTGGTGAGCTATGTTTCCAGGGAAAAGGGGCAGCGTTGGTTGTTCCAGGGCCTGTGGCTCGGAGCAGCCTACTCTCTCCTAAAATTCCGCATTGGCAGGATGCCTCCAGACCCAAGCTGGCACCAGTGCAACTTGGGCTTGTTTGAGAGTGCCAAGTACCTCCTGCAAATCTGACACCTAGAACCAGGGTTGGTGAGCTTGTTTCCAGGGAAAAGGGGCAGCATTGGTGATCAGGGCTGTGGCTCAGAGCAGCCTTCTGGCTCCTAAAATTCCGCATATGGCAGGTTGCCTCCCAGGACCAAGCTGGCACCACTGACCACTTGGGCTGGTTTGAGAGTGCCAAGTACCTCCTGCAAACTGACCCCTAGAACCAGGGTTGGTGAGTCTTGTTTCCAGGGAAAACGGGCGGTGTTGTGTTCCAGGGCTGTGGCTCGGAGCAGCCTTCTGGCTCCTAAAATTCCGCATTGCGCAGGATGCCTCCCAGGACCAAGCTGGCACCACTGACCACTTGGGCTGCTTTGAGAGTTCCAGGTACCTCCTTCAATCTGAAACCTAGAACCAGGGTTTGGTGAGTTATGTTTCCAGGGAAAAGGGGCAGCGTTGGAAGTTCCAGGGTCAGTGGCTCAGAGCAGCCTACTCTCTCCTAAAATTCCGCATTGCGCAGGATGCCTCCCACACCCAAGCTAGCACCAATGCAAACTTGGGCTGGTTTGAGAGTGCCAAGTACCTCTTGCAAGCTGACATTTAGAACCAGGGATGGTGCGTCTTGTTTCTCCAGGAAAACGGGCATTGTTGGTGATCCAGGGCCTGTGGATCTGAGCAGCCTTCTGGCTCAAAAAATGCTGCATTGCGGAGGATGCCTCCAAGGACCAAGCTGGCACCAGGGCCTACTTGGGCTGGTTTGAGAGTGCCAAGTACCTCCTTCAATCTGACACCATGAACCAGGTTTGGTGAGCTACGTTTCCAAGGAAAAGGGGCAGCGTTGTTTGTTCCAGGGCCTGTGGCTCGGAGCAGCCTACTCTCTCCTAAAATTCCGCATTGCGCAGGATGCCTCCCACACCCAAGCTAGCACCAGTGCCAACTTGGGCTGGTTTGAGAGTGCCAAGTACCTCTTGCAAACGGACTCCTAGAATTTGGGTTGGTGAGTTTTACAAACCTGGGAAATAAGGCAAAGTTTTTGTTCCAGGGCTTGTGGCTCAGAGCAGCCTTCTGGCTCCTAAAATTCTGCATTGTGCAGGAGGCCTCCCAGGACCAAGCTGGCACCAGTGCCAAGTCAGGCTGGTTTGAGATTGCCAAGTAATTCCTGAAAACTGACTCCAAGAACCAGGGTTGGTGAGTCTTGCTTCCAGGAAAAAGGTGCAGCGTTGCGTTGGTGTTCCAGGGCTTGTGGCTCAGAGCAGCGTTCTGGCTCCTAAAATTCCGCATTGTGCAGGTTGCCTTCCAGACCCAACCTAGGAGCAGTGCCAACTCTGGCTGGTTTGATAGTGCCAAGTACCTCCTGCAAACTGACTCCTAGAACTAGGGTTGGTGAGTTTTCAAAACCTGGGAAATGGGGCAAAGATTTTCTTCCAGGGCTTGTGGCTCAGAGCAGCCTTCTGGCTCCTAAAATTCTGCATTGCGCAGGAGGCCTCCCAGGACCAAGCTGGCACCAGTGCCAACTCTGGCTGGATTGAGAGTGCCAAGTAACTCCTGCAAAATGACACCATGAACCAGGGTTGGCGAGTCTTGTTTCCAAGGAAAACGGGCAGCGTTGCCTTGGTATTCCAGGGCTTGTGGCTCGGAGCAGCCTTCTGGCTCCTAAAATTCCGCATGTTGCAGGATGCCTTCCAAGACTAAGCTGGCACCAGTGGAAACTTGGGCTGGTTTCCGAGTGCCAAGTACCTCCTGCAATCTGACACCATGAACCAGGGTTAGTGAGCTTTGTTTCCAGGGAAATGGGGCAGCATTGGTGATCCAGGGCCTGTGGCTCAGAGCATCCTTCTGGCTCCTAAAATTCCGCATTGCGCAGGATGCCTCCAAGGACCAAGCTGGCACCAGTGCCAACTTGGGCTGGTTTGAGAGTGCTAAGTACCTCCTGCAAACTGACCCCTAGAACTAGAGTTGGTGCGTCTTGTTTCTCCAGGAAAACGGGCAGCAGTGTTGGTGTTCCAGGGCCTGTGGCTCTGAGCAGCCTTCTGGCTCCAAAAATTCCGCATTGCGCAGGATGCCTCCAGGACCAAGCTGGCACCAGTGCCGCTTGGGCTGGTTTGAGAGTGCCAAGTACCTCCTGCAATCTGACACCATAGAACCAGAGTTGGTGAGCTTGTTTCCAGGGAAATGGGGCAGCGTTGGTGTCCAGGGCCTGTGGCTCGGAGCCGCCTTCTGGCTCCTAAAATTCCGCATTGCGCAGGATGCCTCCAAGACCAAGCTGGCACAGTGCCCACTTGGGCGTGTTTGAGAGTGCCAAGTACCTCCTGCAATCTGAAACCTAGAACCAGGTTGGTGAGTCTATGTTTCCAGGGAAAAGGGGCGGCGTTAGTGTTCCAGGGCCTGTGGCTCGGAGCCGCCTACTCTCTCCTAAAATTTTGCATTGCGCAGGACGCCTCCCAGACCCAAGCTGGAAGCAGTGCCAAATTGGGCTGGTTTGAGAGTGCCAAGTACCTCCTGAAAACTGACCCCTAGAACCAGGGTTGGTGAGTCTTGTTTCCAGGGAAAACGGGCAGCATTGTTGATCCAGGGCCTGTGGCTCAGAGCAGCCTTCCGGCTCAAATAAATTCCGCATTGTGCAGGATGCCTCCCAGGACCAAGCTGGCACCAGTGAAAACTTGGTCTTGTTTGAGAGTGCCAACTACCTCCTGAAAACTGACCCCTAGAACCAGGGTTGGTGAGTCTTGTTTCTCCAGGAAAACGGGCGGTGTTGGTGTTCCAGAGCCTGTGGCTCAGAGCAGCCTTCTGGCTCAAAAAATTCCGCATTGCGCAGGATGCCTCCCAGACGCAAGTTGGCACCAGTGCCAACTCGGGCTGGTTTGAGAGTGCCAAGTACCTCCTGCAATCTAACACCATGAACTAGGGTTAGTGAGCTTTATTTCCAGGGAAAACGGGCAGCATTGGTGATCCAGGGCCTGTGGCTCGGAGCAGCCTACTGTCTCCTAAAATTCCGCATTGTGTGGGATGCCTCCCAGGACAAAGCTCGGACCAGTGCAAACTTGGGATGGTTTGAGCGTGCCAAATACCTCCTGCAAACTGACCCCTAGAACCAGAGTTGGTGTGTCTGGTTTCTTCAGGAAAACGGGCGGTGTTGGAGTTCCATGGACTATGGCTCTTAGCAGCCTTCTGGCTCTAAAAATTCTGCATTGCGCAGGATGCCTCCAAAGACCAAGCTGGCACCAGTGCCCACTTGGGCTGGTTTGAGAGTGCCAAATACCTCCTTCAATCTGAAACCTAGAACCAGGTTTGGTGAGCTATGTTTCCAGGGAAAAGGGGCAGCGTTTGTTGTTCCAGGGCCTGGGGCTTGGAGCAGCCTACTCTCTCCTAAAATTCCGCATTGCGCAGGATGCTTTCCAGACCCAAGATGGCAGCAGTGCCAAGTTGGGCTTGTTTGAGAGTGCCAAGTACCTCCTGCAAACTGACCCCTAGAACCAGGGTTGGTGAGTCTTCTTTCTCCAGGAAAACGGGCGGTTTTGGTGTTCCAGGTCCTGTGGTTCTGAGCAGCCTCCTAGCTCTAAAAATTACGCATTGCGCAGGATGCCTCCCAGACCCAAGCTGGCACGAGTGCCAACTCTGGCTGGTTTGAGAGTGCCAAGTACCTCCTCCAGTCTGAAACCTAGAACCAGGATTGGTGAGCTATGTTTCCAGGGAAAATGGGCAGCGTTGGTGGTTTCAGTGCCTGTGGCTCGGAGCATGCTACTCTCTCCTAAAATTCCACATTGCGCAGGATGCCTCACAGACCCAAGCTGGCAGCAGTGCCAACTTGGGCTTGTTTGAGAGTGCCAAGTACCTCCTGCAAACTGACCCCTAGAACCAGGGTTGGTGAGTCTTGTTTCTCCAGGAAAACGGGCGGTGTTGGTGTTCCAGGGCCTGTGGCTCGGAGCAGCCTTCTGGCTCCTAAAATTGCGCATTGCGCAGGATGCCTCCCAGACCCAAGCTGGAACCAGTGCCCACTTGGGCTGGTTTGAGAGTGCCAAGTACCTCCTTCAATCTGAAACCTAGAACCAGGTTTGGTGAGCTATGTTTCCAGGGAAAAGGGGCAGCGTTGGTTATTTCAGGGCCTGTGGCTCGGAGCATCATACTCTCTCCTAAAATTCCGCATTGCGCAGGATGCCTCCCAGACCGAAGCTGGCAGCAGTGCCAACTTGGTCTTGTTTGAGAGTTCCAAGTACCTCCTGCAAACTGACCCCTAGAACCAGGGTTGGTGAGTCTTGTTTCTCCAGGAAAATTGGCGTTGTTGGCGTTCCAGGTCCTTTGGCTCTGAGCAGCCTTCTGGCTCAAAATATTCCGCATTGCACAGGATGCCTCCAAGGACCAAGCTGGCACCAGTGACAATTGGGCTGGTTTGAGAGAACCAAGTGCCTCCTTCAATCTGAAACCTAGAACCAGGTTTGGTGAGCTATGTTTCCAGGGAAAAGGGGCAGCGTTGGTTATTCCAGGGCCTGTGGTTTGGAGCAGCCTTCTCTCTCCTAAAATTCCGCATTGCGCAGGATGCCTCCCAGAACCAAGTTGGCAGCAGTGCCAACTTGGGCTTGTTTGAGAGTGCCAAGTACCTCCTGCAAACTGACTCCTAGAACTAGGGTTGGTGAGTTTTACAAACCTGGGTAATTGGGCAAAGTTTTTGTTCCAGGGCTTGTGGCTCAGAGCAGCCTTCTGGCTCCTAAAATTCTGCATTGTGCAGGAGGCCTCCCAGGACCAAGCTGGCACCAGTGCCAACTCAGGCTGGTTTGAGAGTGCCAAGTAACTCCTGCAAAACTGACTCCAGAACCAGGGTTGGTGAGTCTTGCTTCCAGGAAAACGGGCAGCGTTGCGTTGGTGTTCCAGGGCTTGTGGCTCAGAGCAGCGTTCTGGCTCCTAAAATTCCGCATGTGCAGGATGCCTTCCAGACCAAGCTGGCAGCAGTGCCAACTTGGGCTTGTTTGAGAGTGCCAAGTACCTCCTGCAAACTGACTCCTAGAACTAGGGTTGGTGAGTTTTCCAAACCTGGGAAATGGGGCAAGATTGTGTTCCAGGGCTGTGGCTCAGAGCAGCCTTCTGGCTCCTAAAATTCTGCATTGCGCAGGATGCCTCCCAGGACCAAGCTGGCACCAGTGCCAACTTGGCTGGTTGAGAGTGCCAAGTACCTCCTGCAAACTGACACCATGAACCAGGGTTGGTGAGTCTTGTTTCCAAGGAAAACGGGCAGCGTTGCCTTGGTATTCCAGGGCTTGTGGCTCGGAGCAGCCTTCTGGCTCCTAAAATTCCGCATGTTGCAGGATGCCTTCCAAGGACTAAGCTGGCACCAGTGGCAACTTGGGCTGGTTTCGAGAGTGCCAAGTACCTCATGCAATCTGACACCATGAACCAGGGTTAGTGAGCTTTGTTTCCAGGGAAAACGGGCAGCATTGGTGATCCAGGGCCTGTGGCTCAGAGCATCCTTCTGGCTCCTAAAATTCTGCATTGCGCAGGATGCCTCCAAGGACCAAGCTGGCACCAGTGCAAACTTGGGCTGGTTTGAGAGTGCTAAGTACCTCCTGCAAACTGACCCCTAGAATTAGAGTTGGTGCGTCTTGTTTCTCCAGGAAAACGGGCAGCACAAGGTTGATGTTTCAGGGTTTGTGGCTCTGAGCAGCCTTCTGCCTCCTAAAATTCTGCATTCTGCAGGATGCCTCCCAGGACCAAGCTGGCACCAGTGCCGGCTTGGGCTGGTTTGAGAGTGCCAAATACTTCCTGCAATCTGACACCATGAACCACGGTTAGTGAGCTTTGTTTCCAGGGAAATGGGGCAGCATTGGTGATCCAGGGCCTGTGGCTCAGAAAAGCCTTCTGGCTCCTAAAATTCCGCATTGCGCAGGATGCCTCCAAGGACCAAGCTGGCACAGGTGCAAACTTGGGCTGGTTTGAGAGTGCCAAGTACCTCCCGCAATCTGAAACGTAGAACCAGATTTGGTGAGTCTATGTTTCCAGGGAAAAGGGGCAGCGTTAGTGTTCCAGGGCCTGTGGCTCGGAGCCGCCTACTCTCTCCTAAAATTCCGCATTGCGCAGGATGCCTTCCAGACCCAAGATGGCAGCAGTGCCAAGTTGGGCTGTTTGAGAGTGCCAAGTACCTCCTGCAAACTGACCACTAGAACCATGGTTGGTGAGTCTTGTTTCCAGGGAAAACGGGCAGCATTGGTGATCCAGAGCCTGTGGCTCAGAGCAGCCTTCTGGCTCCTAAATTCCGCATTGCGCAGGATGCCTCCCAGGACCAAGCTCGCACCAGTGAAAACTTGGGCTGGTTTGAGAGTGCCAAGTACCTCCTGCAAACTGACCCCTAGAACCACAGTTCGTGAGTCTTGTTTCTTCAGGAAAACGGGCGGTGTTTGTGTTCCAGGGACTGTGGCTCTGAGCAGCCTTCTGGCTCCAAAAATTCCGCATTGCGCAGGATGCCTCCCAAGACCAAGCTGGCACCAGTGGAAACTTGGGCTGGTTTGAGAGTGCCAAGTACCTCCTGCAATCTGAAACCTAGAACCAGGTTTGGTGATCATAGTTTCCAAGGAAAAGGGGCAGCGTTTGTTGTTCCAGGGCCTGTGGCTCGGAGCAGCCTACTCTCTCCTAAAATTCCGCATTGCGCAGGATGCCTCGTCGACGCAAGCTGGTACCAGTGCCCACTTGGGCTGGTTTGAGAGTGCCAAGTACTTCCTGCAATCTGACACCATGAACCAGGGTTAGTGAGCTTTGTTTCCAGGGAAAGGGGCAGCATTGGTGATCCAGGGCCTGTGGCTCAGAGCAGCCTTCTGGCTCCTAAAATTCCGCATTGTGCAGGTTGCCTCCCAGGACTAAGCTGGCACCAGTGGAAACTTGGGCTGGTTTGAGAGTGCCAAGTACCTCCTGCAATCTGAAACCTAGAACCAGGGTTGGTGAGTCTTGTTTCCAGGGAAAGGGGCAGCATTGTGTTCCAGGGCTTGTGGCTCGGAGCAGCCTTCTGGCTCCTAAAATTCCGCATTGCGCAGGATGCCTCCCAGACGCAAGCTGGCACCAGTGCCAACTTGGGCTGGTTTGAGATTGCCAAGTACCTCCTGCAATCTGACACCATGAACCAGGGTTAGTGAGCTTTGTTTCCAGGGAAAGGGGCAGCATTGGTGTTCCAGGGCCTGTGGCTCAGAGCAGCCTTCTGGCTCCTAAAATTCCGCATTGCGCAGGATGCCTCCAAGGACCAAGCTGGCAGCAGTGCAAACTTGGGTTGGTTTGAGAGTGCCAAGTACCTCCTGGAAACTGACCCCTAGAAACAGAGTTGGTGGTTCTTGTTTCCAGGGAAAAAGGTTGGTGTTTGTGTTCCAGGGCCTGTGGCAATGAGCAGGCTTCTGGCTCACAAAATTCCGCATTGCGCAGGATGCCTCCAAGGACCAAGCTGGCACCAGTGCCCTCTTAGGCTGGTTTAAGAGTGCCAAGTACCTCCTGCAATCTGAAACCTAGAACCAGGGTTAGTGAGCTATGTTTCCAGGGGAAAGGGGCAGCGTTGGTTGTTTCAGAGCCTGTGGCTCGGAGCATCCTTCTCTCTCCTAAAATTCCACATTGCGCATGATGCCTCCCAGACCCAAGCTGGAACCAGTGCCAACTTGGGCTTGTTTGAGAGTTCCAAGTACCTCCTGCAAACTGACTCCCAGAACCAGGGTTGGTGAGCTTGTTTCCATGGAAACGGGCAGCATTTGTGTTCCAGGGCCTGTGGCTCAGAGCAGCCTTCTTGCTCCTAAAATTCCGCATTTCGCAGGATGCCTCGCAAGACCAAGCTGGCGCCAGTGCCAAGTCAGGCTGGTTTTGAGAGTGCCAGGTACCTCCTGAAAACTGACTCCAAGAACCAGGGTTGGTGAGCTCTGCATCCAGGAAAAACGTGCAGCGTTGCTTTGGTGTTCCATGGCTTGTGGCTCAGAGCAGCCTTCTGGCTCCAAAAATTCCGCATTGCGCAGGACGCCTCCTAGATTCAAGCTGGCACCTCTGCCAACTTGGACTGGTTTGAGAGTGCCAAGTACCTCCTTCAATATGACACCATGAACCAGGCCTAGTGAGCTTGATTCCAGGGAAAAGGGGCAACTTTGGTATTCCAGGGTTGGTGGCTCGGAGCAGCCAGTCTCTCCTAAAATTCCGCATTGCGCAGGATGCCTCCCAGACCCAAGCTGGCAGCAGTTCCAACTTTGGCTGGTTTGAGACTGCCAAGTACCTCCTGCAATCTGACACCATGAACGAGGGTTGCTGAGCTTTGTTTCCAGGGAAAGGGGCTGCATTGGTGATCCAGGGCCTGTGGCTCAGAGCAGCCTTCTGGCTCCTAAAATTCCGCATTGTGCAGGTTGCCTCCCAGGACTAAGCTGGCACCAGTGGAAACTTGGGCTGGTTTGAGAGTGCCAAGTACCTCCTGCAAAATGACCCCTCGAACCAGGGTTAGTGAGTCTTGTTTCCTGGGAAAAGGGCAGCATTGGTGTTCCAGGGCCTGTGGCTCGGAGCAGCCTTCTGGCTCCTAAAATTCCGCATTGCGCAGGATGCCTCCCAGACGCAAGCTGGCACCAGTGCCAATTCGGGCTGGTTTGAGACTGCCAAGTACCTCCTGCAATCTGACACCATGAACGAGGGTTGCTGAGCTTTGTTTCCAGGGAAAGGGGCTGCATTGTTTATTAAGGAGCTGTGGATCAGAGCAGCCTTCTGGCTCCCAAAATTCTGCATTGTGCAGGATGCCTCCCAGGATTAAGCTGGAACCAGTGCAAACTTGAGCTTGTTTGAGAGTGCCAAGTACCTCCTGCAAACTGACCCCTAGATCCAGGGATGGTGAGTCTTGTTTCTCCAGGAAAATGGGCGGTGTTGGTGTTCCAGGGCCTGTGGCACTGAGCAGCCTTCTGGCTCAAAAAATTCCGCATTGCGCAGGATGCCTCCAAGGACCAAGCTGGCACCAGAGTCCACTTGGGCTGGTTTGAGAGTGCCAAGTACCTCCTTCAATCTGAAACCTAGAACCAGGTTTGGTGAGCTTAGTTTCCAGGGAAAAGGGGCAGCGTTTTTTGTTCCAGGGCCTGTGGCTCGGAGCACCCTTCTCTCTCCTATAATTTTGCATTGCGCAGGATGACTCCGAGGACCATGCTGGGACCAATGCCAACTGTGGCTGTTTTGAGAGTGCCAAGTACCTCCTGCAAACTGACTCCAAGAACCAGGATTGGTGAGTTTTACAAACCTGGGAAATAAGGCAAAGTTTTTGTTCCAGGGCTTGTGGCTCTGAGCAGCCTTCTGGCTCCTAAAATTCTGCATTGTGCAGGAGGCCTCCCAGGACCAAGCTGGAACCAGTGCCAAGTCAGGCTGGCTAGAGAGTGCCAAGTACCTTCTAAAACTGACCCCAAGAACCAGGTTTCGTGACACTTGCTTCCCGGAAAAAAGTGCAGCATTGAGTTGGTGTTCCAGGACCTGTGGCTCAGAGCAGCGTTCTGGCTCCTAAAATTCCGCATTGTGCAGGATGCCTTCCAGACCCAACCTAGGAGCAGTGCCAACTCTGGCTGGTTTGATAGTGCCAAGTACCTCCTGCAAACTGACTCCTAGAACTAGGGTTGGTGAGTTTTCAAAACCTGGGAAATGGGGCAAAGATTTTCTTCCAGGGCTTGTGGCTCAGAGCAGCCTTCTGGCTCCTAAAATTCTGCATTGCGCAGGAGGCCTCCCAGGCCCAAGCTGGCACCAAAGCCAACTCTGGCTGGATTGAGAGTGCCAAGTAACTCCTGCAAAATGACACCATGAACCAGGGTTGGCGAGTCTTGTTTCCAAGGAAAACGGGCAGCGTTGCCTTGGTATTCCAGGGCTTGTGGCTCGGAGCAGCCTTCTGGCTCCTAAAATTCCGCATGTTGCAGGATGCCTTCCAAGACTAAGCTGGCACCAGTGGAAACTTGGGCTGGTTTCCGAGTGCCAAGTACCTCATGCAATCTGACACCATGAACCAGGGTTAGTGAGCTTTGTTTCCAGGGAAAACGGGCAGCATTGGTGATCCAGGGCCTGTGGCTCAGAGCATCCTTCTGGCTCCTAAAATTCTGCATTGCGCAGGATGCCTCCAAGGACCAAGCTGGCACCAGTGCAAACTTGGGCTGGTTTGAGAGTGCTAAGTACCTCCTGCAAACTGACCCCTAGAATTAGAGTTGGTGCGTCTTGTTTCTCCAGGAAAACGGGCAGCACAAGGTTGATGTTTCAGGGTTTGTGGCTCTGAGCAGCCTTCTGCCTCCTAAAATTCTGCATTCTGCAGGATGCCTCCCAGGACCAAGCTGGCACCAGTGCCGGCTTGGGCTGGTTTGAGAGTGCCAAATACTTCCTGCAATCTGACACCATGAACCACGGTTAGTGAGCTTTGTTTCCAGGGAAATGGGGCAGCATTGGTGATCCAGGGCCTGTGGCTCAGAAAAGCCTTCTGGCTCCTAAAATTCCGCATTGCGCAGGATGCCTCCAAGGACCAAGCTGGCACCAGTGCCCACTTGGGCGTGTTTGAGAGTGCCAAGTACCTCCCGCAATCTGAAACGTAGAACCAGATTTGGTGAGCTATGTTTCCAGGGAAAAGGGGCAGCATTAGTTGTTCCAGGGCCTGTGGCTCGGAGCCGCCTACTCTCTCCTAAAATTTTGCATTGCGCAGGACGCCTCCCAGACCCAAGCTGGCAGCAGTGCCAACTTGGGCTGGTTTGAGAGTGCCAAGTACCTCCTGCAAACTGACCCCTAGAACCAGGGTTGGTGAGTCTTGTTTCTCCAGGAAAACGGGCGGTGTTGGTGTTCCAGAGCCTGTGGCTCAGAGCAGCCTTCTGGCTCAAAAAATTCCACATTGCGCAGGATGCCTCCCAGACGCAAGTTGGCACCAGTGCCAACTCGGGCTGGTTTGAGAGTGCCAAGTACCTCCTGCAATCTAACACCATGAACTAGGGTTAGTGAGCTTTATTTCCAGGGAAAACGGGCAGCATTGGTGATCCAGGGCCTGTGGCTCGGAGCAGCCTACTGTCTCCTAAAATTCCGCATTGTGTGGGATGCCTCCCAGGACAAAGCTCGGACCAGTGCAAACTTGGGATGGTTTGAGCATGCCAAATACCTCCTGCAAACTGACCCCTAGAACCAGAGTCGGTGTGTCTGGTTTCTTCAGGAAAACGGGTGGTGTTGGAGTTCCATGGACTATGGCTCTTAGCAGCCTTCTGGCTCTAAAAATTCTGCATTGCGCAGGATGCCTCCAAAGACCAAGCTGGCACCAGTGCCCACTTGGGCTTGTTTGAGAGTGCCAAGTACCTCCTTCAATCTGAAACCTAGAACCAGGTTTGGTGAGCTATGTTTCCAGGGAAAAGGGGCAGCGTTTGTTGTTCCAGGGCCTGGGGCTTGGAGCAGCCTACTCTCTCCTAAAATTCCGCATTGCGCAGGATGCTTTCCAGACCCAAGATGGCAGCAGTGCCAAGTTGGGCTTGTTTGAGAGTGCCAAGTACCTCCTGCAAACTGACCCCTAGAACCAGGGTTGGTGAGTCTTCTTTCTCCAGGAAAACGGGCGGTTTTGGTGTTCCAGGTCCTGTGGTTCTGAGCAGCCTCCTAGCTCTAAAAATTCCGCATTGCGCAGGATGCCTCCCAGACCCAAGCTGGCACCAGTGCCAACTCTGGCTGGTTTGAGAGTGCCAAGTACCTCCTGCAGTCTGAAACCTAGAACCAGGATTGGTGAGCTATGTTTCCAGGGAAAAAGGGCAGCGTTGGTGGTTTCAGTGCCTGTGGCTCGGAGCATGCTACTCTCTCCTAAAATTCCACATTGCGCAGGATGCCTCCCAGACCCAAGCTGGCAGCAGTGCCAACTTGGGCCTGTTTGAGAGTGCCAAGTACCTCCTGCAAACTGACCCCTAGAACCAGGGTTGGTGAGTCTTGTTTCTCCAGGAAAACGGGCGGTGTTGGTGTTCCAGCGCCTGTGGCTCGGAGCAGCCTTCTGGCTCCTAAAATTGCGCATTGCGCAGGATGCCTCCCAGACCCAAGCTGGCACCAGTGCCCACTTGGGCTTGTTTGAGAGTGCCAAGTACCTCCTTTAATCTGAAACTTTGAACCAGGTTTGGTGAGCTATGTTTCCAGGGAAAAGGGGCAGCGTTGGTTATTTCAGGGCCTGTAGCTCGGAGCATCATACTCTCTCCTAAAATTCCGCATTGCGCAGGATGCCTCCCAGAGCGAAGCTGGCAGCAGTGCCAACTTGGTCTTGTTTGAGAGTTCCAAGAACCTCCGGAAAATTGACCCCTAGAACCAGGGTTGGTGAGTCTTGTTTCTCCAGGAAAATTGGCGTTGTTGGCGTTCCATGTCCTTTGGCTCTGAGCAGCCTTCTGGCTCAAAAAATTCTGCATTGCACAGGATGCCTCCAAGGACCAAGCTGGCACCAGTGCCAACTCGGGCTGGTTTTGAGAGTGCCAAGTACCTCCTTCAATCTGAAACCTAGAACCAGGTTTAGTGAGCTATGTTTCTAGGGAAAAGGGGCAGCGTTAGTTATTCCAGGGCCTGTGGTTTGGAGCAGCCTTCTGGCTCCTAAAATTCCGCATTGCGCAGGATGCCTCCCAAGACTAAACTGTCAGCAGCGCCAATTTGGGCTTGTTTGAGAGTGCCAAATACCTCCTGCAAACTGACTTCTAGAATTAGGGTTGGTGAGTTTTACAAACCTGGGAAATAAGGCAAAGTTTTTGTTCCAGGGCTTGTGTCTCTGAGCAGCCTTCTGGCTCCTAAAATTCTGCATTGTGCAGGAGGCCTCCCAGGACCAAGCTGGCACCAGTGCCAAGTCAGGCTGGTTTGAGATTGCCAAGTAATTCCTGAAAACTGACTCCAAGAACCAGGGTTGGTGAGTCTTGCTTCCAGGAAAAAGGTGCAGCGTTGCCTTGGTATTCCAGGGCTTGTGGCTCGGAGCAGCCTTCTGGCTCCTAAAATTCCGCATGTTGCAGGATGCCTTCCAAGACTAAGCTGGCACCAGTGGAAACTTGGGCTGGTTTCCGAGTGCCAAGTACCTCATGCAATCTGACACCATGAACCAGGGTTAGTGAGCTTTGTTTCCAGGGAAATGGGGCAGCATTGGTGATCCAGGGCCTGTGGCTCAGAGCATCCTTCTGGCTCCTAAAATTCCGCATTGCGCAGGATGCCTCCAAGGACCAAGCTCGCACCAGTGCAAACTTGGGCTGGTTTGAGAGTGCTAAGTACCTCCTGCAAACTGAACCCTAGAATTAGAGTTGGTGCGTCTTGTTTCTCCAGGAAAACGGGCAGCACCAGGTTGATGTTTCAGGGTTTGTGGCTCGGAGCAGCTTCTGCCTCCTAAAATTCCGCATTCTGCAGGATGCCTCCCAGGACCAAGCTGGCACCAGTGCCGGCTTGGGCTGGTTTGAGAGTGCCAAATACTTCCTGCAATCTGACACCATGAACCACGGTTAGTGAGCTTTGTTTCAAGGGAAATGGGGCAGCATTGGTGATCCAGGACCTGTGGCTCAGAAAAGCCTTCTGGCTCCTAAAATTCCGCATTGCGCAGGATGCCTCCAAGGACCAAGCTGGCACAGGTGCCCACTTGGGCGTGTTTGAGAGTGCCAAGTACCTCCCGCAATCTGAAACGTAGAACCAGATTTGGTGAGCTATGTTTCCAGGGAAAAGGGGCAGCGTTAGTTGTTCCAGGGCCTGTGGCTCGGAGCCGCCTACTCTCTCCTAAAATTCCGCATTGCGCAGGATGCTTTCCAGACCCAAGATGGCAGCAGTGCCAAGTTGGGCTTGTTTGAGAGTGCCAAGTACCTCCTGCAAACTGACCACTAGAACCATGGTTGGTGAGTCTTGTTTCCAGGGAAAACGGGCAGCATTGGTGATCCAGAGCCTGTGGCTCAGAGCAGCCTTCTGGCTCCTAAAATTCCGCATTGCGCAGGATGCCTCCCAGGACCAAGCTCGCACCAGTGAAAAATTGGGCTGGTTTGAGAGTGCCAAGTACCTCCTGCAAACTGACCCCTAGAACCACAGTTCGTGAGTCTTGTTTCTTCAGGAAAATGGGCGGTGTTTGTGTTCCAGGGACTGTGGCTCTGAGCAGCCTTCTGGCTCAAAAAAATCCGCATTGCGCAGGATGCCTCCAAAGACCAAGCTGGCACCAGTGCCCACTTGGGCTGGTTTGAGAGTGCCAAGTACCTCCTGCAATCTGAAACCTAGAACCAGGTTTGGTGAGCTATGTTTCCAGGGAAAAGGGGCAGCGTTTGTTGTTCCAGGGCCTGTGGTTCGGAGCAGCCTACTCTCTCCTAAAATTCCGCATTGCGCAGGATGCCTCGTCGACGCAAGCTGGTACCAGTGTCAATTTGGGCTGGTTTGAGAGTGCCAAGTACGTCCTGCAATCTGACACCATGAACCAGGGTTAGTGAGCTTTGTTTCCAGGGAAAACGGGCAGCATTGGTGATCCAGGGCCTGAGGCTCGGAGCAGCCTTCTGGCTCCTAAAATTCCGCATTGTGCAGGTTGCCTCCCAGGACTAAGCTGGCACCAGTGGAAACTTGGGCTGGTTTGAGAGTGCTAAGTACCTCCTGCAAACTGACCCCTAGAACCAGGGTTGGTGAGTCTGTGTTCCTGGGAAAAGGGCAGCATTGCTGTTCCAGGGCTTGTGGCTCGGAGCAGCCTTCTGGCTCCTAAAATTCCGCATTGCGCAGGATGCCTCCAGACGCAAGCTGGCACCAGTGCCAATTCAGGCTGGTTTGAGAATGCCAAATACCTCCTGCAATCTGACACCATGAACCAGGGCTAGTGAGCTTTGTTTCCAGGGAAAGGGGCAGCATTGGTGATCCAGGGCCTGTGGCTCGGAGCAGCCTTCTGGCTCCTAAAATTCTGCGTTGCGCAGGATGCCTCCCAGGAGCAAGCTGGCACCAGTGCCAACTTGGGCTGGTTTGAGAGTGCCAAGTACCGCCTGCAAACTGAACACCTAGAACCAGAGTTGGTGAGTCTTGTTTCTTCAGGAAAATGGGCGGTGTTTGTGTTCCAGGGCCTGTGGCTCGGAGCAGCCTTCTGGCTCAAAAAATTCCACATTGCACAGGATGCCTCCAAGGACCAAGCTGGCACCAGTGCCCACTTGGGCTGTTTGAGAGTGCCAAGTACCTCCTTCAATCTGAAACCTAGAACCAGGTTTGGTGAGCTATGTTTCCAGGGAAAAGGGGCAGCGTTGGTTGTTTCAGTGCCTGTGGTTGGAGCAGCCTACTCTCTCCTAAAATTCCGCATTGCGCAGGATGCCTCCAAGGACCAAGCTGGCAGCAGTGCCAACTTGGGCTTGTTTGAGAGTGCCAAGTACCTCCTGCAAACTGACTTCTAGAACTAGGGTTGGTGAGTTTTACAAACCTGGGAATAAGGCAAAGTTTTTGTTCCAGGGCTTGTGGCTCTGAGCAGCCTTCTGGCTCCTAAAATTCTGCATTGTGCAGGAGGCCTCCCAGGACCAAGCTGGCACCAGTGCCAAGTCAGGCTGGTTTGAGATTGCCAAGTACTTCCTGAAAACTGACTCCAAGAACCAGGGTTGGTGAGTCTTGCTTCCAGGAAAAGGTGCAGCGTTGCGTTGGTGTTCCAGGGCTTGTGGCTCAGAGCAGCGTTCTGGCTCCTAAAATTCCGCATTGTGCAGGATGCCTTCCAGACCCAACCTAGGAGCAGTGCCAACTCTGGCTGGTTTGATAGTGCCAAGTACCTCCTGCAACTGACTCCTAGAACTAGGGTTGGTGAGTTTTCAAAACCTGGGAAATGGGGCAAAGATTTTCTTCCAGGGCTTGTGGCTCAGAGCAGCCTTCTGGCTCCTAAAATTCTGCATTGCGCAGGAGGCCTCCCAGGCCCAAGCTGGCACCAAAGCCAACTCTGGCTGGATTGAGAGTGCCAAGTAACTCCTGCAAAATGACACCATGAACCAGGGTTGGCGAGTCTTGTTTCCAAGGAAAACGGGCAGCGTTGCCTTGGTATTCCAGGGCTTGTGGCTCGGAGCAGCCTTCTGGCTCCTAAAATTCCGCATGTTGCAGGATGCCTTCCAGGACAAGCTGGCACCAGTGGAAACTTGGGCTGGTTTCCGAGTGCCAAGTACCTCCTGCAATCTGACACCATGAACCAGGGTTAGTGAGCTTTGTTTCCAGGGAAATGGGGCAGCATTGGTGATCCAGGGCCTGTGGCTCAGAGCATCCTTCTGGCTCCTAAAATTCCGCATTGCGCAGGATGCCTCCAAGGACCAAGCTGGCACCAGTGCAAACTTGGGCTGGTTTGAGAGTGCTAAGTACCTCCTGCAAACTGACCCCTAGAACCAGAGTTGGTGCGTCTTGTTTCTCCAGGAAAACGGGCAGCACAAGGTTGATGTTTCAGGGTTTGTGGCTCGGAGCAGCCTTCTGCCTCCTAAAATTCCGCATTCTGCAGGATGCCTCCCAGGACCAAGCTGGCACCAGTGCCGGCTTGGGCTGGTTTGAGAGTGCCAATACTTCCTGCAATCTGACACCATGAACCACGGTTAGTGAGCTTGTTTCAAGGGAAATGGGGCAGCATTGGTGTTCCAGGGCCTGTGGCTCAGAAGAAGCCTTCTGGCTCCTAAAATTCCGCATTGCGCAGGATGCCTCCAAGGACCAAGCTGGCACCAGTGCCCACTTGGGCGTGTTTGAGAGTGCCAAGTACCTCCCGCAATCTGAAACGTAGAACCAGATTTGGTGAGCTATGTTTCCAGGGAAAAGGGGCAGCATTAGTTGTTCCAGGGCCTGTGGCTCGGAGCCGCCTACTCTCTCCTAAAATTTTGCATTGCGCAGGACGCCTCCCAGACCAAGCTGGCACCAGTGCCAACTTGGGCTGGTTTGAGAGTGCCAAGTACCTCCTGCAAACTGACCCCTAGAACCAGGGTTGGTGAGTCTTGTTCTCCAGGAAAACGGGCGGTGTTGTGTTCCAGAGCCTGTGGCTCAGAGCAGCCTTCTGGCTCAAAAATTCCACATTGCGCAGGATGCCTCCCAGACGCAAGTTGGCACCAGTGCCAACTCGGGCTGGTTTGAGAGTGCCAAGTACCTCCTGCAATCTAACACCATGAACTAGGGTTAGTGAGCTTTATTTCCAGGGAAAACGGGCAGCATTGGTGATCCAGGGCCTGTGGCTCGGAGCAGCCTACTGTCTCCTAAAATTCCGCATTGTGTGGGATGCCTCCCAGGACAAAGCTCGGACCAGTGCAAACTTGGGATGGTTTGAGCGTGCCAAATACCTCCTGCAAACTGACCCCTAGAACCAGAGTTGGTGTGTCTGGTTTCTTCAGGAAAACGGGTGGTGTTGGAGTTCCATGGACTATGGCTCTTAGCAGCCTTCTGGCTCTAAAATTCCGCATTGCGCAGGATGCCTCCCAGGCCAAGCTGGCACCAGTGCCAACTTGGGCTGGTTTGAGAGTGCCAAATACCTCCTTCAATCTGAACCTAGAACCAGGTTTGGTGAGCTATGTTTCCAGGGAAAGGGGCAGCGTTTGTTGTTCCAGGGCCTGGGCTTGGAGCAGCCTACTCTCTCCTAAAATTCCGCATTGCGCAGGATGCTTTCCAGACCAAGATGGCAGCAGTGCCAAGTTGGGCTTGTTTGAGAGTGCCAAGTACCTCCTGCAAACTGACCCCTAGAACCAGGGTTGGTGAGTCTTGTTTCTCCAGGAAAACGGGCGGTTTTGGTGTTCCAGGTCCTGTGGTTCTGAGCAGCCTCCTGGCTCTAAAAATTCCGCATTGCGCAGGATGCCTCCCAGACCCAAGCTGGCACCAGTGCCAACTCTGGCTGGTTTGAGAGTGCCAAGTACCTCCTGCAGTCTGAAACCTAGAACCAGGATTGGTGAGCTATGTTTCCAGGGAAAAGGGCAGCGTTTGTGGTTCCAGAGCCTGTGGCTCGGAGCAGCCTACTCTCTCCTAAAATTCCGCATTGCGCAGGATGCCTCCCAGACCCAAGCTGGCACCAGTGCCAACTTGGGCTTGTTTGAGAGTGCCAAATACCTCCTGCACACTGACCCCTAGAACCAGGGTTGGTGAGTCTTGTTTCTCCAGGAAAACGGGCGGTGTTTGTGTTCCAGGCCTGTGGCTCGGAGCAGCCTTCTGGCTCCTAAAATTGCGCATTGCGCAGGATGCCTCCCAGACCCAAGCTGGCACCAGTGCCCACTTGGGCTGGTTTGAGAGTGCCAAGTACCTCCTTCAATCTGAAACCTTGAACCAGGTTTGGTGAGCTATGTTTCCAGGGAAAAGGGGCAGCGTTGGTTATTTCAGGGCCTGTGGCTCGGAGCATCATACTCTCTCCTAAAATTCCGCATTGCGCAGGATGCCTCCCAGACCGAAGCTGGCAGCAGTGCCAACTTGGTCTTGTTTGAGAGTTCCAAGTACCTCCGGAAAACTGACCCCTAGAACCAGGGTTGGTGAGTCTTGTTTCTCCAGGAAAATTGGCGTTGTTGGCGTTCCAGGTCCTTTGGCTCTGAGCAGCCTTCTGGCTCAAAAATTCCGCATTGCACAGGATGCCTCCAAGGACCAAGCTGGCACCAGTGCCAACTCGGGCTGGTTTGAGAGTGCCAAGTACCTCCTTCAATCTGAAACCTAGAACCAGGTTTGGTGAGCTATGTTTCTAGGGAAAAGGGGCAGCGTTAGTTATTCCAGGGCCTGTGGCTTGGAGCAGCCTTCTGGCTCCTAAAATTCCGCATTGCGCAGGATGCCTCCCAGGACTAAACTGGCAGCAGCGCCAACTTGGGCTTGTTTGAGAGTGCCAAATACCTCCTGCAAACTGACTCCTAGAATAGGGTTGGTGAGTTTCAACCTGGGAA
>NC_066338.1:1929931-1981785 GCF_022539315.1 Serinus canaria
AAGTTGGCACTGGTGTCAGCTTGGCCCTGGGAGGCACCCTGCCCAATGCGGAATTTTTTGAGCCAGAGGGCTGCTCCGAGCCACAGGCCCTGAATCACAAATGCTCCCCGTTTTCCTCGAGAAGCAAGACTCACCAACCCTAGTTGTAGGGGTCAGTTTGCAGGAGGCACTTGGCACTCTCAAACAAGCCCAAGTTGGCACTGCTGCCAGCTTGGGTCTGGGAGGCATCCTTCGCAATGCGGAATTTTAGGAGCCAGAAGGCAGCTCCGAGCCACAGGCCCCGGATCACCAATGTTGCCCTTATCCCTGGAAACAAAGCTCACTAAATCTGATTCATGGTGTCAGATTGCAGGAGGTACTTGGCACTCTCAAACAAGCCCAAGTGGGCACTGGTCCTAGCTTGGTCCTGGATGACATCATGCGCAATGCAGAATTTTAGGAGGCAGACGGCTTCTCCGAGACACAAACCTAGGAATAAGAACGCTGCCCCTTTTCCCTGGAATCAAGAGTCACCAACTCTGGTTCTAGTAATGAGTTTGCAGGAGGTGCTTAGCACTCTCAAACCAGCCTGACTTGGCACTGGCGCCAGCTTGGTCCTGGGAGGCATCCTGCGCAATGCGGAATTTTAGGAGAGAATAGGCTGCTCCGATTCACAGGCCCTGGAAAAACCAACGCTGCCCCATTTTCGCTGGAAACGTAGCTCACCAACCCTGGTCGTAGTTTTCAGATTGCAGGAGGTACTTGGCACTCTCAAACCAGCCTGACTTGGCACTGGTGACAGCTTGGATCCTGGGAGGCATCCTGCGCAATGCAGAATTTTAGGAGCCAGAAGGCTGCTCCGAGGAACAGGCCCTGGAACACCAACAGCGCCCGTTTTCTTTTCCTGAAGAAACAAGACTCACCAACCCTGGTTCTAGGTTTCAGATTGCAGGAGGTACTTGGCAAACTCAAACTAGAGCAAGTTGGCACTTCTGCCATCTTGAGTCTGGAGGCAACCTTCGCAATGCGGAATTTTTTGAGCCAGAAGGCTGCTCCGAGCCACAGGCCCGGAATCACAAATGCTGCCCGTTTTCCTGGAGACACAAGACTCACCAACCCTGGTTATAGGGGTCCGTTTGCAGGAGCTACTTGGCACTCTCAAACCAGCCCAAGTTTCCACTGCTGCCAGCTTGGGTCTGGGAGGCATCCTGCGCAATGCGGAATTTTAGGAGTGTGTAGGCTGGTCCGAGCCACAGGCCCTGGAAGAACCAACGCTGCCCATTTTCCCTGGAAACATAGCTCACCAAACCTGGTTCTAGGTTTCAGATTGCAGGAGGTACTTGGCACTCTCAAACCCGCCCAAGTTGGCAACGGTGCCAGCTTGCGTCTAGGAGGCGTCCTGCGCAATGCAAGAGCCGCAGAAGACGGGTTACCGCAACTGGCCTAAAGGAGGTGCGGGCTCCCGGTGTCTTTCGGAAGAAGCCGCGGTCTGGAGCGCACCGCCACCGGCACAATGCTCTGTGCTCGAACAAGCCGCTTCTTCGCCTCCGGGCGACGGAGAGCTCGGCAGATGCTGAGACACGTTAAACGAAAGCACCGGGATTGAGTGCACAGCTCTCAAACTGAGCCAGGACAAGAACTAATCACTTTCCAGACATTTAAGCTTCGTTTAACAGACGAAGGGAAAAAGTTTTCGGACAACTTTTCTTTGCACCTTTCTAAGGTATTTGAAGCACTCTGTGGGGAATCTTACTTTTTCTTTTCGCCTCAGAGCTGATAGGAATTCGACTAGCTTTATGAAAATGGGCGAGGGATCCTTCCTGTGCTGACACAGTTTTTTCTTGTGAGGAAGCTTGGAAAAGCTTTTTCGCTAAGATGTAGGCGGCAAGAGCCGCAGAAGACGGGTTACCGCAATTGGCCTAAGGTAGGTGCCGGTTCCCGGCGTCTTTCGGGAGAAGCCGCGGTCCGGAGAGCACAGCTGACCGGCACAATGCCTGTGCGCGAACAAGCCGCTTCTTCGCCTCCGGGCGACGGAGAGCTCGGCAGATGCTGAGACGCGTTAAACGAAGGCGCAAAGCACCGGGATTGAGTGCACAGCTCTCAAACTAATCCAGGACAAGAACTAACCACTTTCCAGACGTTTAAGCTTCGTTTAACATAGGAAGGGAAAAAGTTCTCGGACAGCTTTTCTTTGCACCTTTCTAAGCTATTTGAAGCACTCTGTGGGGAATCTTACTTTTTCTTTAGTCTCGGAGCTAGTAAGAAGTCGACTAGCTTTATGAAAAACGTCGAGGGATTCTTACTGTGCTGACACAGTTTTTTCTTGTGAGGAAGCTTGGAAAAGCTTTTTCGCTAAGATGTAGGCGGCAAGAGCCGCAGAAGACGGGTTACCGCAATTGGCCTAAGGTAGGCGCCGCTTCCCAGCGTCTATCGGCAGAAGCCGCGGTCCGGAGCGCACAGCGACCGGCACAATGCCTTGTGCGCAAACAAGCCGCTTCTTCGCCTCCGGGCGACGGAGAGCTCGGCAGATGCTGAGACGTGTTAAACGAAAGCGCAAAGCACAGGGATTGAGTGCACAGCTCTCAAACTGAGCCAGGACAAGAACTAACCACTTTCCAGACGTTTAAGCTTCGTTTAACATAGGAAGGGAAAAAGTTCTCGGACAGCTTTTCTTTGCACCTTTCAAAGCTATTTGAAACACTCCGTTGGGCATCTTACTTTTTCTTTAGTCTCGGAGCTAGTAAGAACTCGACTAGCTTTATGAAAAACGTCGAGGGATTCTTACTGTGCTGGCACAGTTTTTTCTTAAGAGAAAGCCTGGAAAAGCTTTTTCGCTAAGATGTAGGCGGCAAGAGCCGCAGAAGACGGGTTACAGCTACCCGCCGATGGTAGGTGCCGGTTCCCGGCGTCTTTCGGCAGATGCCGTGGTCCGGAGCACACCGCGACTGGCAGAATGCCTTGTGCGAGAACAAGCCGCTTCTTCACCTCCGGGCGACGGAGAGCTCCTGAGATGCTGAGATGTGTTAAACGAAAGCGCAAAGCACCGGGATTGAGTGCACAGCTCTCAAACTGAGCCAGGACAAGAACTAACCACTTTCCAGACATTTAAACTTAATTTAACATAGGAAGGGAAAAAGTTCTTGGAGAACCCCACCACTTCTAAAATTCTATTTAGAAGTAAAAAAGAACCCATTCAAACAACTAAGTCTCTGTTCCCATCTGTATAAAATAAGCAGTTCATTTCCTGCTTTCTTAGCAGATTCTTTAGCTTCTATTATTATGGCAACCTTTTCTTGCTCTTCTAGATTAGAACCAAATTCTTACAGCATATGATGAAACATAGGTTTGCTGTATCTTATATATCCTATATTCTGTATCTTATATTCTTATATACAGAAGTCCAGCAAGGAATTCAGACCGCAAAAGAAGCGTCTGTAGAACAAGATTCAGCACAACGTTGGGACATATAAGCTATTTTTCAGGAAAAGCGGCCAAACGGAAACTTTTTAGACTTCTATACGATCATGGCTGCTAGTTTCCAGAACCTGACCTAAGTTGCTGGAATCTAGCTGCAGTATTATTGTGGGCAGTGCTGTGAATGTAGGACATCGTCATTCTTCTCTTCCATTGAAAACCTCAAGTGGAGTCGCATCACTTCTCTTCAAAATTCTGGATTTCTTCGCAAACTGGTAAAATAATGATAAATAAAGTGTTCTGTTCATGAAGTTTGAACCTAATGTTCAAAACGAAAAAGAAAAAAACATTCAGATATGGTCTGCAATAATACAGCAGAGAGAAGATGAACCAGACTGGCCTACAAAAGAAAGAAGTGAAGCAGAATTTGGGATATTGGAATACCTTGTGATGAATTATTCAAATAAATCAAGAAATTAAAAATAACCTATTCAAATTCAATCAGTGATGGACAGATAGAGAAAAAGGACTAATTACTACTAATATTTCTTTCATTCTCCAACAAGAAGTGCAATGATCCTCTTGAATGCACAGAAGATTTTTGGAAAAGACAGCAGCCTTCTTCTTGCCAACATATTCCTCAGAACTCCAGGAGACAAATCATTTGAGCTATGAGGAGCTTTCTCTCTGTCAAACTTCCAGAGCATAGCCAATATTCTCTTCCTTTAGGGATCCTCGCCTCCCTGGGGGAGTGGTGGATAGTCTACAGCCCCGGTACATCAGCCAGACACTCCGCCTTATTTCCCATGGCTTCTGCAGCAAGGACATCATCTCCACTGGCTTTCTAGCCAAATATATGCAAGGCACAACAAAGAACATAGCCAAAACCTTGAGCACAGCTTATGGGCTTTGAAAGAAAAATCTCAGGATGGCAATACTGGATCTTCTGATCCAAACCATCAGGAAACCTTTCTTTAGAGGTGTTGGGAAAGACGAAAGTTTGACAAGAAAGTCTCACAGATATGTATGCTTGGCAGAAAGATTTTTGAATATGGAGTCTGAAGAAAGAATAGAGTTGGAAGCAAGTTTTCATCTAGAAGGAAAGAATTGCTGAGCCAGTCTTACTGGATAACCAAGGAGGCAAAAGGGTATGTTAGTTAGAAGGGGCTTTTATGACTTAGAGCAAAGGATAAACCCACCCCAAAGAAGAAGATGATTTCACCAAGCTGGAAGATAGCACAGGCAAACAAGTCAGCAAATGTGGCAAGCAGAAAAAAGGTCTCCCAATGTTCCACTGCCAAGAAAACTGAACAACAACTTTCAGCTTCAACTGTAATGTACTGACTTTTAGTGAGTGGAGAATAGTAACATGACTATGGTAATTAGAGTAGTTATGATAGGCTATAGATAAGAGCTAAGGGATAGATTGGTTCTACTGTATGAAGATGCTCAGCAAAGTATATGATGCATTGTAACCAAACCCAAAGGCTCTCCAGGCCTGCCTGCAGCTAGAGCTGACAGCTGTAGGTACAGGCTCTGTCACCCACCACCCTGGGCTGCTGCAATGTCTTGGATGGAATAAACTGCATTTTGGAGAGCCGCCTGGAGTCCCGCGTCCCTCAATTAGGCTCTTACATGAGGTGAAAACTCTTCTGTGTATTGTACAAAAAAATAGCTATGTAATCTAGAGTTGCATGACCCAATATTTCTATTGAATAGGAACAATTTTTATCAATATTATGGATCCACTTCTTTTCAGTGTGTTTGGTAAAAAACGTAAAGTATCCTTTAAAAGGAATTATTGGATGCGTACTGAGTACTACGGATTAGTTAAGGTGTTGGTTTGGCATGGCTTGGTTTTTGGTGGGGAGGGAAGAAGTCAGCCACAGAAGTGATTTTTTGTGGAAAGCTCCTAGAAACTTCCTCCATGCCTGGCAAAGTGAATCCCTGCTTGGTACTAAGAACAGACATGCTGCTAAGCCAATTCCAGAAGGTGGTAGTGCCTCGGTGATATATTTAAGAAGGAAATCAAAACTGCAGCCAGTTGAATTTGAAGTTGGGAAACTTTTGGGTTGGCACCTCTCCTGGTTTGAAAGCAAAACCAGTGAGACACTCTGCTGCAGAGGGTGTTTATTATTGTAATGCAGTTCTCGTAGTCCCTTTTATAATCCTTCCTATTTTCTGCTGTTCTAGCATATGTTATTATTAATGGATTGTTCCTTTCCCCCCTGCAGTGTTGGTTTTTCCCCATAGACCTGCCCTTTTGTTCCCTGTTCCTTCTCCCATTGAACATCAACCCCTCCCCAAGCCTGCCCCTTTCTCTAGAAACTTCCCTATCAATTTTGTGCCCTTCGAAACCCCATTGGTTTGTTCAAGTTATTCTCCTCCCTTGTAGTCCCCCTACTGGTGTAAACATTGTGTTGCCCGCCTTGTGTTCCACCCCCACTTTCTCCCAGTTGCTTCAAGATTGTATCCCCCCCTGGGACCTCCCCCCTTTTAGAAGTTGATGTTTGGCTCGGTTCCCTGGGCCAGGGCCTCCCAACCAGCGCTTGTTGGGTTTGGGGGCGTTGCTTCCCCCGCCGGGACCTGGACCTCCGTTCTGTGAGCCAGGTCTGGGCTCTCTATTCCTACCATGGGGTGCAGGGCCCCCTGAAAACGGTGGCTGGTGGATCAGCCTGTTTGGGGTCTCAGTGGACCACTCTATGCTAAAGCCCTTTCAAAAGAAAAAAAAAAAAAACCAAAAAGAAAAACAAACAAACAAACAAACAAACAAAAAAATTAATTAAAAAGTGTTGAAAGAGCTGGCAGCTCAAAAAATTTTTGCAAGCCTGTTTCAGGACAAAAGGGACTTTCCACACTGTCAAAGAGGAACATCTTCAGTTTGGACTTTTTCCTGAAACTCAGCTGTTTGGACTTGAAGCAATGAACTTTCCTTGGCCTGTTTTTGCATTTTCTTCTATTTTAAGATTGTTTTGGTGATGTGATGGGAATTTGGTGTTCTGCAGGTGAAGAATTTCCCTGATGGTTCCACACCAGCATTTGATTGATATTTTGATTGGCAAAACATAACAAAAAATGCCTCTCAGATGTTTGTTCTTTCCTCTGCTTGGTCCAGCAGATGAAATTGCAAACATTTTTCTTTTTAATTGCTTTTTAATATAAAAAGGGTGAGATGTCACCAACATATTTTATGAGAAATCCTTTACTTAGGATTTTTCCTCTCCTGAGAGCTGAGAGCCTCAGGAACAAACTGTAAACAATTCCTATCTGCTACTGTGGAATGCAACGGGGAGAAATCTGTGATTGGCCCCGTCAGACTGTTTGCAATTAAGAGCCTATCACAGGACACCTGTTCTGCTGGTCTCAGTCAGAGAAGACCTGATTATGCATTCTATTCTATTCTTAGCATAGCCTTGTAGTGAAACCTTTCTCTTTATTATTTAGCATAGTTTTTATATCTTATATCTCATATAAAAAAAAAATCAAGCCATCTGATGCATGGAGCCAACTGTCTCGTCTCTTCCCTCATCCTGTGACCCCAGGAAAACCATGTAAAAGGTGCCAGCTTGTGTCTGGGAGGCATCCTGCGCAATGCAGAATTTTAGGAGCCAGAAGGCTGCTCTGAGCCACAGGCCCTGGATCACCAATGCTGCCCCTTTCCCTGGAAACAAAGCTCACTAACCCTGGTTCATGGTGTCAGATTGCAGGAGGTACTTGGCACTCTCAAACCAGCCAATGTTGGTCCTGGATCCAGCTTGGTCCTGAAAGGCATCATGCGCAATGCAGAATTTTAGGAGGCAGACGGCTTCTCTGACAAACAAACCGTGGAATAACAACGTTGCCCCTGTTACCTGGAAGCAAGACTCACCAACTCTAGTTCTAAAAATGAGTTTGCAGGAGGTACTTGGCACTCTCAAACCAGCCCAAGTTTGCACGGGTGCCAGCTTGGTCCTGGGAGGCATCCTGCGCAATGCGGAATTTTAGGAGCCAGAAGGCTGCTCCGAGCCACAAGCCTGGACCTAAAACTTTGCCCCATTTCCCAGGTTTGGAAAATTCACCAAACCTAGTTCTAGGAGTCAGACTGAAGGAGGTACTTGGCACTCTCAAACCAGCCAGAGTTGGCACTGCTGCCAGCTTGGGTCTGGGAGGCATCCTGCGCAATGCGGAATTTTAGGAGAGAGTAGACTGCTCCGAGCCATAGGCCGTGGAACTCTAATGCTGCCCTTTTCCCAGGAAACAAGACTCACTAACCCTGGTCCATGGTGTCAGATTGCAGGAGGTTCTCGGCACTCTCAAAACAGCCAGGGTTGGCACTGGTGCCAGCTTGGTCCTGGGAGGCCTCCTGCCCAATGCGGAATTTTTTGAGCCAGAAGGCTGCTCTGAGCCACAAGCCCTGGAACAAAAACTTTGCCCCATTTCCCAGGTTTGTAAAACTCACCAACCCAAATTCTAGGAGTCAGTTTGCAGGAGGTACTTGGCACTCTCAAACCAGCCACAGTTTGCACTGCTGCCAGCTTGGTCCTGGGAGGCATCCTACACAATGCGGAATTGTAGGAGAGAGTAGGCTGCTCTGAGCCACAGGCCCTGGAACAACCAACGCTGCCCCTTTTCCCTGGAAACGTAGCTCACCAACTCTGGTTCTAGGGGTCAGTTTGCAGGAGGTACTTGGCAATCTCAAACCAGCCCAAGCGGGCACTGGTGCCAACTTGCGTCTGGGAGGCATCCCGTGCAATGCGGAATTTTTTGAGCCAGAAGGCTGCTCAGAGCCACAGACCCTGGAACACCAACATTGCCCGTTTTCCTGGAGAATCAAGACTCACCAATTCTGATTCTAGGGGTCAGTTTGCAGGAGGTACTTGGCACTCTCAAACCAGCCTGACTTGGCACTGGTGCCAGCTTGGTCCTGGGAGGCATCCTGCACAATGCGGAATGTTGGTAGCCAGAAGGCTTCTCCGAGCCACAGGCTCTGGATCACCAATGCTGCCCCTTTCCCTGGAAACAAGACTCACTAACCCTCAATCATGGTGTCAGATTGCAGGAGGTACTTGGCACTCTCAAACCAGTCCAAATTGGCACTGGTGCCAGCTTGGTCCTAGAAGGCATCCAGCACATTGCGGAATTTTAGGAGCCAGATGGCTGCTCCGAGCCACAATCCCTGGAATACCAACGCTGCCTGTTTTCCCTGGAATCAATACTCACCAACCCTGGTTCTAAAAATGAGTTTGCAGGAGGTACTTGGCACTCTCAAACCAGCCCAAGTTGGCTCTGGTGCCAGCTTGGTCCTGGGAGGCATCCGGCTCAATGCGGAATTTTATGAGCGAGAAGGCTTCTCTGAGCCACAAGCCCTGGAACAAAATCTTTGCCGCATTTCCCAGGTTTGGAAAACTCACCAACCCTAGTTCTATGAGTCAGTTTCCAGGAGGTACTTGGCCACAGCTCTTCCCAAAACTGAGCTAGGACAAGAAACTAACTCACTTTCCAGAACGTTAAGCTCGTTTAACAGATGAAGGGAAAAAGTTCTGAGACAACTTTCTCTTTGCACCTTTCTAAGGTATTTGAAGCACTCCGCAGGGAATCTTACTTTTTTCTTTTCTTTCTTTCTGTTTTTTCGCCTCGGAGCTAGAAAGAACTCGACTCGCGTTTATAAAACCGTCGAGGGATTCTTCCTGTGCTGGCACAGTTTTTTCTTGAGGAGAAAAAGCCTGGAAAAGCTTTTTCGCTAAGATGTAGGCGGCAAGAGCCGCAGAGACGACGGGTTACCGCCACTCGCCGAAGGTAGGTGCCGGTTCCCGGCGTCTTTCGGCAGAAGCCGCGGTCCGGAGCGCACAGCGACCGGCACAATGCTCTGTGCGCGAAGAAGCCGCTTCTTCGCCTCCGGGCGACGGAGAGCCCGGCAGATGCTGAGACGCGTTAAACGAAAGCGCAAAGCACCGGGATTGAGTGCACAGCTCTCAAACTGGAGCAGGACAAGAACTAATCACTTTCCAGACGTTTAAGCTTCGTTTAACAGACGAAGGGAAAAAAGTTCTCGGACAACTTCTCTTGCACCTTTCTAAGGTATTTGACAGCACTCCGTGGGGAATCTTACTCTTTTCTTTTCTCGCTTTCGGAGCTAGAAAGAACTCGACTAGCTTTATGAAAAACGTCCGAGGGATTCTTACTGTGCTGGCACAGTTTTTTCTTGAGAGAAAGCCTGGAAAAGCTTTTTCGCTAAGATGTAGGCGGCAAGAGCCGCAGAAGACGGGTTACCGCCACTCGCCGAAGGTAGGTGCCGGTTCCCGGCGTCTTTCGGCAGAAGCCGCGGTCCGGAGCGCACAGCGACCGCCACAATGCTCTGTGCGCGAAGAAGCCGCTTCTTCGCCTCCGGGCGACGGAGAGCCCGGCAGATGCTGAGACGTGTTAAACGAAAGCGCAATGCACCGGGATTGAGTGCACTGCTCTCAAACTGAGCCAGGACAAGGAGTAACCACTTTCCAGACGTTTAAACTTACTTTAACATAGGAAAGGAAAAAGTTCTTGGACAACCCCACCACTTCTAAAATTCTATTTAGAAGTAAAAAAGAACCCATTCAAACAACTAAGTTTCTGTTCCCATCTGTATATAATAAGCAGTTCATTTCCTGCTTTCTTAGCAGATTCTTTAGCTTCTCTTATTATGGCAACCTTTGCTTGCTCTTCTAGATTAGTACAAAATTCTTACAGCATATGATGAAACATAGGTTTGATGTATCTTATATATCCTATATTCTATATCTTATATTCTTATATAAAGAAGTCCAGCACGGAATTCAGACCTCACAAGAAGCGTCTGTAGAACAAGATTCATCACAACGTTGCGACATATAAGCTATTTTTCAGGAAAAGCGGCCAAACGGAAACTTTTTAGACTTCTATACGACCATGGCTGCTTGCTTCCAGAACCTGACCTAAGTTGCTGGAAAACTGCTGCAGTATTATTGTGGGCAGTGCTGTGAATGTAGGACATCGTCATTCTTTACTCTTCCATTGAAAACCTCAAGTGAGCTCGCATCACTTCTCTTCAAAAATTCTGGATTTCTTCGCAAACTGGTAAAATAAAAATGGAAAATAAAGTAGGTTCTGTTCATGAAGTTTGAACCTAATGTTCAAACGAAAAAGAAAAAGCCATTCAGATATGGTCTGCTCAATACACAGCAGAGAGAGATGCAACCAATGGCCTACAAAAGAAAGAAAGTGAAGGCGAGGAATTGGGTATTGGAATACCTTGTGATGAATATTCCAAATAAATCAAGGAAAGTTAAAAATAACCTATTCAAATTCATCAGTGAGGACAGATGGAGAAAAAGGACTAATTACTACTATAGTTCTTTCATTCTCCAACAAGAAGTGCCATGATCCTCGTGAATGCACAGAAGATTTTGTTGGAAAGGGGACAGCAGGCCTTCTTCTTGCCCCACCTACTTCCCTAGAACTCCAGGAAGGGACAAAACCTTTAGAGGCTGATGAGGAAGGCTTTTCTCTCGGGTCAAACTTCCAGAGCATAGCCAATGACTTCTCGTCTCCCTTTAAGGGAATGCCCTACGCCTCCCTGGGGGAGTGGTGGATCTAGTCTACAAAGCCCCCGTGTCCACTTTTCAGGGCCAGAACACTCCGCACTAAGTTCCCATGGCTTCTGCCGCAAGGGACAGCATCTCCACTCGGGCTGTCTAGCCAAAACTATATGCAAGGCACAACAAGAGCCATAGCCAAAACCTGATTAGCCCAGGCTTATGGGCTATGAAAGAAAACTCCTCAGGTGGCCCTACTGGATCTCCTGATCCAAACCATCACTGAAAACCTTTCTTGAAAGACGGTTGTTGGGAAAGACGGAAAGTTTGAGAAGGGAAAGTTCTCCCGATCTGTAACAAATGGGCTTTGGGCAGAACAGATTTTGGACATGGGCCTGGAGGGCTTCTCGGCAAGAAAAGAATAGAGTTTTGGAGAGCAAGTTTTTCATCTAGACGAGATTGCTGAGCCAGTCTTTACTGGTAAACCAAGGAGGCAAAAGGTCTGTTAGTTAGAAGGGGCTTTTATGACTTACGAGCAAAGGATACACCCACCCCACAAAGAACGAAGATGCTTTCACCAAGCGGAAGATAGCACAGGCAAACAACGTCAGCAAATAGTGGCAAGCAGAAGAAAAGGTCTCCGATTTTCCACCTGCCAAGAAACCTGACAACAACTTTCAGCTTCAACTGTAATGTACGGGACTTTTAGTGAGTGGAGAATAGTAACATGACTATGGTAATTAGAGTCGTTATGATAAGGCTATAGATAGAAGTTAAGGGATAGATGGTTTCTACTGTATGAAGATGCTCAGCAAAAGTATATCACTGCATTGTAACCAAAACCAAAGGTCTCATCCAGCGGCTGCCTGCAGCTAGAGCTGACAGATGTAGGTACAGGCTCTGTCACCCACCACCCCTGGGCTGCTGCACATGTCTTGGATGGAATAAACTGCATTTTGGAGAGCTGCCTGGAGTCCCGCATCCCTCAATTAGGCTCTTACATGAGGTGAAAAATCTTCTGTGTTTGTACAAAAAATAGCTATGTAATCTAGAGTTGCATGACCCAATATTTCTATTGACTAGGAACAATTTTTATCATATATATGGATCCACTTCTTTTCAGTGTGTTTGGTAAAAAACGTAAAGTATCCTTTAAAAGGAATTATTGGATGCGTACTGAGTACTACGGATTAGTTAAGGTGTTGGTTTGGCATGGCTTGGTTTTTGGTGGGGAGGGAAGAAGTCAGCCACAGAAGTGATTTTTTGTGGAAAGCTCCTCGAAACTTCCTCCATGCCTGGCAAAGTGAATCCCTGCTTGGCACTAAGAACAGACATGCTGCTAAGCCAATTCCAGAAGCTGGTAGTGCCTCGGTGATATATTTAAGAAGGAAATCAAACTGCAGCCAGTTGAATTGAAGTTGGGAAACTTTTGGGTTGGCAACCTCTCCTGGTTTGAAAGCAAAACCAGTGAGACACTCTGCTGCAGAGGGTGTTTATTATTGTAATGCAGTTCTCGTAGTCCCTTTATAATCCTTCCTATTTGTGCTCTTCTAGCCTATGGTATTATTAATGGATTGTTCCTTTCCCCCTGCAGTGTTGTGTTTTTCCCCATAGACCTGCCCTTTTGTTCCCTGTTCCTTCTCCCATTGAACATCAACCCCTCCCCAAGCCTGCCCCTTTCTCTAGAAACTTCCCTATCAATTTTGTGCCCTTCGAAACCCCATTGGTTTGTTCAAGTTATTCTCCTCCCTTGTAGTCCCCCTACTGGTTTAAACATTGTGTTGCCCGCCTTGTGTTCCACCCCCACTTTCTCCCAGTTGCTTCAAGATTGTATCCTCCCCTGGGACCTCCCCCCTTTTAGAAGTTGATGTTTGGCTCGGTTCCCTGGGCCAGGGCCTCCCGGCCAGCGCCTGTTGGGTTTGGGGGCGTTGCTTCCCCCGCCGGGACCTGGACCTCCGTTCTGTGAGCCAGGTCTGGGCTCTCTATTCCTACCATGGGGTGCAGGGCCCCCTGAAAACGGTGGCTGGTGGATCAGCCTGTTTGGGGTCTCAGTGGACCACTCTCTGCTACAGCTCTTTCAAAAGAAAAAAAAAAAAACCCAAAAAGAAAAACAAACAAACAAACAAACAAAAAAATTAATTAAAAAGGGTTGAAAGAGCTGGCAGCTCAAAAAATTTTTGCAAGCCTGTTTCAGGACAAAAGGGACTTTCCACACTGTCAAAGAGGAACATCTTCAGTTTGGACTTTTTCCTGAAACTCAGCTGTTTGGACTTGAAGCAATGAACTTTCCTTGGGCTGTTTTTTTTGCATTTTCTTCTATTTTAAGATTGTTTTGGTGATGTGATGGGAATTTGGTGTTCTGCAGGTGAAGAATTTCCCTGATGGTTCCACACCAGCATTTGATTGATATTTTGATTGGCAAAACATAACAAAAAATGCCTCTCAGATGTTTGTTCTTTCCTCTGCCTGGTCCAGCAGATGAAATTGCAAACATTTTTCTTTTTAATAGCTTTTTTATATAAAAAGGGTGAGATGTCACCAACATATTTTATGAGAAATCATTTACTTGGGATTTTTCCTTTCCTGAGAGCTGAGAGCCTCAGGAACAAACTGTAAACAATTCTTATCTGCTACTGTGGAATGCAACGGAGAGAAATCTGTGATTGGCACCGTCAGACTGTTTGCAATTAAGAGCCTATCACAGGACACCTGTTCTGCTAGTATCAGTCTGAGAAGACCTGAGTTTAAATTCTATCCTATTCTAAGCATAGCTTTGTAGTGAAACCTTTCTCTTTATTTTTTAGCATAGTTTTTATAGCTTATATATCATATAAAAATAAATCAAGCCTTCTGATGCATGGAGTCAACTGTCTCGTCTCTTCCCTAATCCGGGGACCCCAGGAAAACCATGTAACACGTGCCAGCTTGCATCTGGGAGGCATCCTACGTAATGCAAAATTTTAGGAGCCAGAAGGCTGCTCTGAGCCACAGGCCCTGGATCACAAAAGCTGACATTTTCCCTGGAAACAAAGCTCACTAAACCTGGTCCATGGTGTCAGATTGCAGGAGGTACTTGGCACTCTCAAACCAGCCCAAGTTTGCACTGGATCCAGCTTAGTCCTGGAAGGCATCCTGCACAAGGCGGAATTTTTTGAGCCAGAAGGCTGCTCCGAGCCACAAGCCCTGGAACACCAACGCAACACTGCCCGTTTTCCTCGAGAAACAAGACTCACCAACCCTGGTACATCGTGTCAGTTTGCACGAGGTACTTGGCACTCTCAATCCAGCAGGAGTTGGCACTGGATCCAGCTTGGTCCTGGAAGGCATCATGCGCAATGCAGAATTTTAGGAGGCAGACGGCTTCTATGAGAAAAAAACCCTGGATTAACAACGCTGACCCTTTACCCTGGAAGCAAGACTCACCAATTCTGGATCTAAAAATGAGTTTGCTGGAGGTACATGGCACTCTAAAACCAGCCCAATTTTGCACTGGTGACAGCTTGATCCTGGGAGGCATCCTGCGCAATGCGGAATTTTAGGAGCCAGAAGGCTGCTCTGAGCCACAAGTCCTGGAACAAAAACTTTGCCCCACTTCCCCGGTTTGGAAAACTCACCAACCCTAGTCCTAAGAGTCAGATTGCAGGATGTACTTTGCACTCTCAAACAAGCCCAAGTTGGTACTGCTGCTTGCTTGGGTCTGGGAGGCATCCTGCACAATGCGGAATTTTTTGAGCCAGAAGGCTGTTCCGAGCCCCGGGCCCTGGAACATCAATGCTGCCCCATTCACTGGAAACAAAGCTCACTAACGCTGGTTCATCGTGTCAGATTGCAGGAGGTACTTGGCACTCTCAAACCAGCCCAAGTTGGCACTGGTGCCAGCTTGCCTCTGGGAGGCGTCCTGCGCAATGCGGAATTTTAGGAGCCAGAAGGCTGCTCCGAGTACCAGGCCCTGGAACACCAATGCTGCCCTTTACCCAGGAAACAAGACTCACTTACCCTGGTCCATGGTGTCAGATTGCAGGAGGTACTTGGCACTCTCAATCCAGCCAGAGTTGGCACTGGTGCCAACTTGGTCCTGGGAGGCCTCCTGCGCAATGCAGAATTTTAGGAGCCAGAAGGCTGCTCTGAGCCACAAGCCCTGGAACAAAATCTTTGCCCCATTTCCCAGGTTTGTAAAATTCACCAACCCTGGTTCTAGGAGTCAGTTTGCAGGAAGTGCTTTGCACTCTCAAACCAGCCCAAGTTGGCACTGGTGCCAGCTTGCCTCTGGGAGGCGTCCTGCGTAAAGCGGAATATTTGAGCCAGAAGGCTGCTCCGAGCCACAGGCCCTGGAACATCAACAACGCCCGTTTTCCTGGAGAAACAAGACTCACCAACCCTGGTTCTTGGAGTCAGTTTTCAGGAGGTACTTAGAACTCCCAAACCAGCCTGATTTGGCACTGGTGCCAGCTTTGTCCTGGGAGGCATCCTGCGCAATGCGGAATTTTTTGAGCCAGAAGGCTGCTCCGAGTACCAGTCCCTGGAACACCAACAACGCCCGTTTTTCTGGCGAAACAAGATGCACCAACCATGGTTCTAGGTGTCAGTTTTCAGGAGGTACTTGGCACTGTCTAACAAGCCCAAGTTGGCACTGCTGCCAGCTTGGGTCTTGGAGGCATCCTGTGCAATGCGGAATTTTTGGAGAGAGTAGGATGCTCCGAGCCGCAGGCCCTGAAACAACCAACGCTGACCTTTTTCCCTGGAAACATAGCTCACACAGCCTGGTTCTAGGTTTTAAATTGCAGGAGGTACTTGGCACTCTCAAACCAGCCCAAGTTGGCACTGGTGCCAGCTTGCGTCTGGGAGGCATCCTGCGTATTGCGGAATTTTAGGAGCCAGAAGGCTGCTCAGAGCCACATCCTTGGAACAAAAACTTTGCCCCATTTCCCAGGTTTGTAAAACTCACCAACCCTAGTTCTTGGTGTCAGATTGAAGGAGGTACTTGGCATTCTGAAACAAGCTCAAGTTGGCACTGCTGCCAGCTTGGGTCTGAGAGGCATCCTGCGCAATGCAGAGATTTAGGAGCCAGAAGGCTGCTCTGAGCCACAAGCCCTGGAAGAACAATGCAGCCCCTTTCCCAGGAAACAAAGTTCACTAACCCTGCTTCATGGTGTCAGATTGCAGGAGGTACTTGGCACTCTCAAACCAGCTCAAGTTTCCACTGGTGCCAGCTTAGTCCTGAAAGGCATCCTGCAAAATGCGGAATTTTAGGAGCCAGAAAGCTGCTCCGAGCCACAAGCCCTGGAACACCAATGCAACCCTGCCCGTTTCCCCTTGAAACAAGAGTCACTAACCCTGGTTCATGGTGTCAGTTTGCAGGAGGTACTTGGCACTCTCAAACCAGCCCAAGTTGGAACTGGTGCCAGCTTGGTCCTGGGAGGCATCCTGCACAATGCGGAATTTTAGGAGCCAGAAAGCTGCTCTGAGCCACAGGCCTTGGAACAGCAACACTGCCCGTTTTCCTGAAGAAACAAGACTCACCAACTCTGATTCTAGGGGTCAGTTTGAAGGAGGTACTTGGAACTCTCAAAACAGCCTGATTTGGCACTGGTGCCAGCTTGGTCCTGAATGAATCCTGCACAATGCGGAATTTTAGGAGCCAGAAGACTGCTCCGAGCCACAGGCCCTGGATCACCAATGCTGCCCCTTTCCCTGGAAACAAAGCTCACTAACCCTGGTTCATGGTGTCAGTTTTCAGGAGGTACTTGGCACCCTCAAACCAACCCAAGTTGGCACTGGTGCCAGCTTGCCACTGGGAGGTGTCCTGCGCAATGCGGAATTTTTTGAGCCGGACGGCTTGCTCAGAGCCACAGGCCCTGGACACCAATGCTGCCCTTTCCCCGGAAAAACTAGACTCACTAACCCTGGTCCATGGTGTCAGATTGCAGGAGGTACTTGGCACTCTCAATTTCAGCCAGAGATGGCACTGGTGCCAGCTTGGTCCTGTGAGGCATCCGGCACAATGCGGAATTTTACGAGCAGAAGACTGCACTGAGCAACAAGCCCTGGAACACCAATGCAACGCTGAACGTTTTTCCTGGAAGCAAGACTCACCAACCCTGGTTCTAGGTGTCAGTTTTCAGGAGGTACTTGGCACTCTCAAACCAGCCTGACTTGGCACTGGTGCCAGCTTGCGTCTGGGAGGCATCCTGCGCAATGCGGAATTTTAGGAGCCAGAAGGCTGCTCCAAGCCACAGGCCCTGGATCACCAATGCTGCCCCTTTCCCTGGAAGCAAGACTCACCAACCCTGGTTTTTGGAGTCAGTTTGCAGGAGGTAGTTGGCACTCTCAAACCAGCCCAAGTTGGCAATGGGGGTAGCATGGTCCTGGGAGGCATCCTGCACAATGCGGAATTTTAGGAGCCAGAAGGCTGCTCGAAACCAGAATCCCTGGAACCATATTTTTGCCCCATTTCCCCGGTTTGTAAAACTCACCAAACCTAGATCAAGGAGTCAGTTTGCAGGAGGTACTTGGCACTCTCAATCCAGGCAGAGTTGGCACTGCTGCCAGCTTGGTTCTGTGAGGCATCCTGCGCAATGCGGAATTTTATGATAGAGTAAGTATGCTCCGAGCCACTGGCCCTGAAACAAACAACGCTGCCCCTTTCCCTGGAAACATAGCCCACAAACCCTGGTTTTAGGTTTCAGATTGCAGGAGTTACTTGGCACTCTCATACCAGCCCAAGTGGGCGCTGGTGCCAGCTTTCGTCTGGGAGGCATCCTGCGCAATGCGGAATTTTTTGAGCCAGAAGGCTGCTACGGGCCACAGGCCCTGGAACACCAACACCGCCCGTTTTCCTCGAGAAACAAGACTCACCAACCCTGGTTCATGGTGTCAGTTTGCAGGAGGTACTTGGCGCTCTCAAACAAGCCCAAGTGGGCACTGCTGGCAGCTTGGGTCTGGGAGGCATCCTGCGCAATGCGGAATTTTATGAGTGGGATGCTCTGAGCCACAGGCCCTGAAACAAAAAACGCCCCTTTTCCCTGGAAACATAGCTCACCAACCTTGGTTCTAGGGGTCAGTTTGCTGGAGTTACTTGGCACTCTCAAACCAGCCCATGTGGGCACTGGTGCCAGCTTGCGTCTGAGAGGCATCGCGAGCAATGTGGAATTTTAGCAGCCAAAAGGCTTCTCTGAGTCACAAGCCCTGGAACTCCAACACAACGCTGCACCTTTTTCCAGAAAGCCAGACTCACCCACCCTGGTACTTGGAGTCAGTTTGCAGGAGGTACTTGGCACTCCCAAACCAGCCTGACTTGGCACTGGTGCCAGCTTTGTCCTGGGAGGCATCCTACGCAATACGGAATTTTAGGAGCCTGATGGCTGCTCCGAGTAGTAGACCCTGGAACACCAACAACGCCCGTTTTTCTGGAGAAACAAGACACACCAAACCTGGTTCTAGGTGTCAGTTTGAAGGAGGTACTTGGCACTCTCAAACAAGCCCAAGTGGGCACTGCTGCCAGCTTGGGTCTGGGAGGCATCCTGCGCAATGCGGATTTAGGAGAGAGTAGGATGCTCTAAGCCACAGGCCCTGAAACAAAAAACGCTGCCCCCTTATCCCTGGAAAAACATAGCTCAGCAACCCTGGTTCTAGGTTTAAGATTGCAGGAGGTACTTGGCACTCTCTAACCAGCCCAAGTTGGAACTGGTGCCAGCTTGGTCCTGGGAGGCATCCTGCACAATGCGGAATTTTAGGAGCCAGAAAGCTGCTCTGAGCCACAGGCCTTGGAACAGCAACACTGCCCGTTTTCCTGAAGAAACAAGACTCACCAACTCTGATTCTAGGGGTCAGTTTGAAGGAGGTACTTGGAACTCTCAAAACAGCTTGATTTGGCACTGGTGCCAGCTTGGTCCTGAATGAATCCTGCACAATGCGGAATTTTAGGAGCCAGAAGACTGCTCTGAGCCACAAGCCTGGATCACCAATGCTGCCCCTTTCCCTGGAAACAAAGCTCACTAACCCTGGTTCATGGTGTCAGTTTTCAGGAGGTACTTGGCACCCTCAAACCAACCCAAGTTGGCACTGGTGCCAGCTTGCCTCTGGGAGGTGTCCTGCGCAATGCGGAATTTTTTGAGCCAGACGGCTGCTCAGAGCCACAGGCCCTGGAACACCAATGCTGCCCTTTTCCCCGGAAACTAGACTCACTAACCCGTGTCCATGGTGTCAGATTGCAGGAGGTACTTGGCACTCTCAATTCAGCCAGAGATGGCACTGGTGCCAGCTTGGTCCTGGGAGGCATCCGGCACAATGCGGAATTTTACGAGCCAGAAGACTGCTCTGAGCCACAAGCCCTGGAACACCAATGCAACGCTGAACGTTTTTCCTGGAAGCAAGACTCAGCAACCCTGGTTCTAGGTGTCAGTTTTCAGGAGGTACTTGGCACTCTCAAACCAGCCTGACTTGGCACTGGTGCCAGCTTGGTCCTTGGAGGCATCCTGTGCAATGGGGAATTTTTTGAGCCAGACGGCTGCTCTGAGACACAGGCCCTGGAACACCAATACCGCCCGTTTTCCTGAAGAAACAAGACTCACCAACTCTGGTTCTAGTAGTCAGTTTTCAGGAGGTACTTGGAACTCTCAAAGCAGCCCAAGTTGGCACTGGTGCCAGCTTGGTCCTGGGAGGCATCCCGCACAATGCGGAATTTTAGGAGCCAGAAGGCTGCTCTGAGCCACAGCCCCTGGATCACCAACGCTGCCCCTTTCAATGGAAACAAAGCTCACTAACCCTGGTACATGGTATCAGATTGCAGGAGGTACTTGGCACTTTCAAACCAGGCCAAGTTTCCACCGGTGCCAGCTTGCCTCTGGGAGGCATCATGCGCAATGCGGAATTTTTTGAGCCAGACGGCTGCTCAGAGCCACAGGCCCTGGAACACCAATGCTGCCCTTTTCCCCGGAAACTAGACTCACTAACCCTGGTCCATGGTGTCAGATTGCAGGAGGTACTTGGCACTCTCAATTCAGCCAGAGATGGCACTGGTGCCAGCTTGGTCCTGTGAGGCATCCGGCACAATGCGGAATTTTACGAGCCAGAAGACTGCTCTGAGCCACAAGCCCTGGAACACCAACGCAACGCTGAACGTTTTTCCTGGAAGCAAGACTCACCAACCCTGGTTCTAGGTGTCAGTTTTCAGGAGGTACTTGGCACTCTCAAACCAGCCTGACTTGGCACTGGTGCCAGCTTTGTCCTGGGAGGCATCCCGCGCAATGCAGAATTTTAGGAGCCAGAAGGCTGCTCCGCGTACCAGGCCCTGGAACACCAACAACGCCAGTTTTACTGGAGAAACAAGACGCACCAACCCTGGTTCTAGGGGTCAGTTTGCAGGAGGTACTTGGCACTCTCAAACAAGCCGAAGTTGGCACTGGTGCCAGCTTGGGTCCTGAAGGCATCCTGCACAATGCGGAATTTTAGGAGCCAGAAGGCTGCTCCGAGCCACAAGCCCTGGTACAAAAACTTTGCCCCATTACCCAGGTTTGTAAAACTCACTAACCCTAGTTCTAGGAGTCAGTTTGCAGGAGGTACATGGCACACTCTAACCAGCCCAAGATTCCACTGGTGCCAGCTTGGTCCTGTGAGGCATCCTGCACAATGCGGAATTTTAGGAGAGAGTAGGCTGCTCTGAGCCACGGGCCCTGGAACACCAATGCTGCCCCATTCACTGGAAACAAAGCTCACTAACCCTGGTACGTGGTGTAAGATTGCAGGATTTATTTGGCACTCTCAAACCGGCCCAAGTTGGCACTGAGGCCAGCTTGCGTCCTTGAGGAATCCTGCGTAATGCGGAATTTTTTGAGCCAGAAGGCTGCTCCAAGCCTCAGGCCTTGTAACACCAACACTGCCGTTTTTCTGGAGAAACAAGACGCACCAACCCTGGTTCTAGGTGTCAGTTTGAAGGAGGTACTTGGCACTCTCAAACAAGCCCAAGTGGGCACTGCTGCCAGCTTGGGTCTGGGAGGCATCCGGCGCAATGCGGAATTTTAGGAGAGAGTAGGATGCTCTGAGCCACAGACCCTGAAACAAAAAACGCTGCCCCTTTTCCCTGGAAACATAGCTCAGCAACCCTGGTTCTAGGTTTAAGATTGCAGGAGGTACTTGGCACTCTCTAACCAGCCCAAGTTGGAACTGGTGCCAGCTTGGTCCTGGGAGGCATCCTGCACAATGCGGAATTTTAGGAGCCAGAAAGCTGCTCTGAGCCACAGGCCTTGGAACAGCAACACTGCCCGTTTTCCTGAAGAAACAAGACTCACCAACTCTGATTCTAGGGGTCAGTTTGAAGGAGGTACTTGGCACTCTCAAAACAGCTTGATTTGGCACTGGTGCCAGCTTGGTCCTGAATGAATCCTGCACAATGCGGAATTTTAGGAGCCAGAAGACTGCTCTGAGCCACAGGCCCTGGATCACCAATGCTGCCCCTTTCCCTGGAAACAAAGCTCACTAACCCTGGTTCATGGTGTCAGTTTCAGGAGGTACTTGGCACCCTCAAACCAACCCAAGTTGGCACTGGTGCCAGCTTGCCGCTGGGAGGTGTCCTGCGCAATGCGGAATTTTTGAGCCAGACGGCTCCTCAGAGCCACAGGCCTGGAACACCAATGCTGCCCTTTTCCCCGGAAACTAGACTCACTAACCCGTGTCATGGTGTCAGATTGCAGGAGGTACTTGGCACTCTCAATTCAGCCAGAGATGGCACTGGTGCCAGCTTGGTCCTGTGAGGCATCCGGCACAATGCGGAATTTTACGAGCCAGAAGACTGCTCTGAGCCACAAGCCCTGGAACACCAACGCAACGCTGAACGTTTTTCCTGGAAGCAAGACTCACCAACCCTGGTTCTAGGTGTCAGTTTTCAGGAGGTACTTGGCACTCTCAAACCAGCCTGACTTGGCACTGGTGCCAGCTTGGTCCTTGGAGGCATCCTGTGCAATGGGGAATTTTTGAGCCAGAAGGCTGCTCTGAGACACAGGCCCTGGAACACCAATACCGCCCGTTTCCTGAAGAAACAAGACTCACCAACTCTGGTTCTAGTGGTCAGTTTTCAGGAGGTACTTGGAACTCTCAAAGCAGCCCAAGTTGGCACTGGTGCCAGCTTGGTCCTGGGAGGCATCCCGCACAATGCGGAATTTTAGGAGCCAGAAGGCTGCTCTGAGCCACAGCCCCTGGATCACCAACGCTGCCCCTTTCCATGGAAACAAAGCTCACTAACCCTGGTACATGGTATCAGATTGCAGGAGGTACTTGGCACTCTCAAACCAGCCCAAGTTTCCACCGGTGCCAGCTTGCCTCTGGGAGGCATCCTGCGCAATGTGGAATTTTTTAAGCCAGAAGGCTGCTCCGAGCCACAGGCCCTGGAACACGAACACCGCCCATTTTCCTGGAGAAACAAGACGCACCAACCCTGGTACTAGATGTCAGTTTGCAGGAGGTACTTGGCACTCTCAAAGCAGCCCGAGTTGGCACTGGTGCCAGCTTGGTCCTGGGAGGCATCCTGCACCATGCAGAGATTTAGGAGCCAGAAGGCTTCTCTGAGCCACAAGCCCTGGAACACCAACGCAACGCTGAACGTTTTTCCTGGAAGCAAGACTCACCAACCCTGGTTCTAGGTGTCAGTTTTCAGGAGGTACTTGGCACTCTCAAACCAGCCTGACTTGGCACTGGTGCCAGCTTTGTCCTGGGAGGCCTCCCGCGCAATGCAGAATTTTAGGAGCCAGAAGGCTGCTCCGCGTACCAGGCCCTGGAACACAAACAACGCCAGTTTTACTGGAGAAACAAGACGCACCAACCCTGGTTCTAGGGGTCAGTTTGCAGGAGGTACTTGGCACTCCTAAACAAGCCGAAGTTGGCACTGGTGCCAGCTTGGGTCCTGAAGGCATCCTGCACAATGCGGAATTTTAGGAGCCAGAAGGCTGCTCCGAGCCACAAGCCCTGGTACAAAAACTTTGCCCCATTACCCAGGTTTGTAAAACTCACTAACCCTAGTTCTAGGAGTCAGTTTGCAGGAGGTACATGGCACACTCTAACCAGCCCAAGATTCCACTGGTGCCAGCTTGGTCCTGTGAGGCATCCTGCACAATGCGGAATTTTAGGAGAGAGTAGGCTGCTCTGAGCCACGGGCCCTGGAACACCAATGCTGCCCCATTCACTGGAAACAAAGCTCACTAACCCTGGTACGTGGGGTAAGATTGCAGGATTTATTTGGCACTCTCAAACCGGCCCAAGTTGGCACTGAGGCCAGCTTGCGTCCTTGAGGAATCCTGCGTAGTGCGGAATTTTTTGAGCCAGAAGGCTGCTCCAAGCCACAGGCCTTGTAACACCAACACTGCCGTTTTTCTGGAGAAACAAGACACCCCAAACCTGGTTCTAGGTGTCAGTTTGAAGGAGGTACTTGGCACTCTCAAACAAGCCCAAGTGGGCACTGCTGCCAGCTTGGGTCTGGGAGGCATCCTGCGCAATGCGGAATTTTAGGAGAGAGTAGGATGCTCTGAGCCACAGACCCTGAACAAAAAACGCTGCCCCTTTTCCCTGGAAACATAGCTCAGCAACCCTGGTTCTAGGTTAAGATTGCAGGAGGTACTTGGCACTCTCTAACCAGCCCAAGTTGGAACTGGTGCCAGCTTGGTCCTGGGAGGCATCCTGCACAATGCGGAATTTTAGGAGCCAGAAAGCTGCTCTGAGCCACAGGCCTTGGAACAGCAACACTGCCCGTTTTCCTGAAGAAACAAGACTCAACCAACTCTGATTCTAGGGGTCAGTTTGAAGGAGGTACTTGGAACTCTCAAAACAGCTTGATTTGGCACTGGTGCCAGCTTGGTCCTGAATGAATCCTGCACAATGCGGAATTTTAGGAGCCAGAAGACTGCTCTGAGCCACAGGCCTGGATCACCAATGCTGCCCCTTTCCCTGGAAACAAAGCTCACTAACCCTGGTTCATGGTGTCAGTTTCAGGAGGTACTTGGCACCCTCAAACCAACCCAAGTTGGCACTGGTGCCAGCTTGCCGCTGGGAGGTGTCCTGCGCAATGCGGAATTTTTGAGCCAGACGGCTGCTCAGAGCCACAGGCCCTGGAACCACCAATGCTGCCCTTTTCCCCGGAAACTAGACTCACTAACCCGTGTTCATGGTGTCAGATTGCAGGAGGTACTTGGCACTCTCAATTCAGCCAGAGATGGCACTGGTGCCAGCTTGGTCCTGTGAGGCATCCGGCACAATGCGGAATTTTACGAGCCAGAAGACTGCTCTGAGCCACAAGCCCTGGAACACCAACGCAACGCTGAACGTTTTTCCTGGAAGCAAGACTCACCAACCTGGTTCTAGGTGTCAGTTTGCAGGAGGTACTTGGCACTCTCAAACCAGCCTGACTTGGCACTGGTGCCAGCTTGGTCCTTGGAGGCATCCTTTGCAATGGGGAATTTTTGAGCCAGAAGGCTGCTCTGAGACACAGGCCCTGGAACACCAACACCGCCCGTTTTCCTGAAGAAACAAGACTCACCAACTCTGGTTCTAGGGGTCAATTTTCAGGAGGTACTTGGCACTCTCAAAGCAGCCCAAGTTGGCACTGGTGCCAGCTTGGTCCTGGGAGGCATCCCGCACAATGCGGAATTTTAGGAGCCAGAAGGCTGCTCTGAGCCACAGCCCCTGGATCACCAACGCTGCCCCTTTCCATGGAAACAAAGCTCACTAACCCTGGTACATGGTGTCAGATTGCACGAGGCACTTGGCACTCTCAAACCAGGCCAAGTTTCAACCGGTGCCAGCTTGCCTCTGGGAGGCATCCTGCGCAATTTGGAATTTTTGGAGCCAGAAGGCTGCTCCGAGCCACAGGCCCTGGAACACGAACACCGCCCATTTTCCTGGAGAAACAAGACGCACCAAACCTGGTACTAGATGTCAGTTTGCAGGAGGTACTTGGCACTCTCAAACCAGCTCATGTTTCCACTGGTGCCAGCTTGGTCCTGGGAGGCATCCTGCACCATGCAGAGATTTAGGAGCCAGAAGGCTTCTCGGAGCCACAAGCCCTGGAAGAACAATGCAGCCCCTTTCCCAGGAAACAAAGTTCACTAACCCTGCTTCATGGTGTCAGATTGCAGGAGGTACTTGGCACTCTGAAACCAGCTCAAGTTTCCACTGGTGCCAGCTTAGTCCTGAAAGGCATCCTGCAAAATGCGGAATTTTAGGAGCCAGAAAGCTGCTCGAGCGACAGGCCCTGGAACACACCAAATGCACCCTGCCCGTTTCCAATGAAACAAGAGTCACTCAACCTGGTTCATGGTGTCAGTTTGCAGGAGGTACTTGGCACTCTCAAACCAGCCCAAGTTGGAACTGGTGCCAGCTTGTTCCTGGGAGGCATCCTGCACAATGCGGAATTTTAGGAGCCAGAAAGCTGCTCTGAGCCACAAGCCTTGGAACAGCAACACTGCCCGTTTCCTGAAGAAGCAAGAACTCACCAACCTGATTCTAGGGGTCAGTTTGGAGGAGGTACTTGGAACTCTCAAACACAGCCTGATTGGCACTGGTGCCAGCTTGGTCCTGGAAGGCATCCTGCACAATGCGGAATTTTAGGAGCCAGAAGGCTGCTCTGAGCCACAGGCCCTGGAACACCAATGCTGCCCCTTTTCCCTGGAAACAAAGCTCACTAACCCTGGTTCATGGTGTCAGTTTGCAGGAGGTACTTGGCACTCTCAAACCAACCCAAGTTGGCACTGGTGCCAGCTTGTTCCTGGGAGGCATCCTGCGCAATGCGGAATTTTATGAGCCAGAAGGCTGCTCAGAGCCACAGGCCCTGGAACAACAAACCTGCCCCTTTTCCCTGGGAAATAAGACTCACCAACCCTAGTTCATGGTGTCAGTTTGCAGGAGGTACTTGGCACTCTCAAACCAGCCCAAGTTGGCACTGGTGCCAGCTTGGTCCTGGGAGGCATCCTGCGCAATGCGGAATTTTAGGAGCCAGAAGGCTGCTCTGAGCCACAAGCCCTGGAACACAAGCAACGCTGCACCGTTTTCCTGGAAAGCAAGACTCACCAACCCTGGTTCTAGGTGTCAGTTTGCAGGAGGTACTTGGCACTCTCAAACCAGCCTGACTGGCACTGGTGCCAGCTTGGTCCTGGGAGGCCTCCTCGCGCAATGCGAGAATTTTAGGAGCCAGAAGGCTGCTCCGGCGTACCAGGCCCTGGAACACCAACACGCCAGTTTTACTGGAGAAACAAGACCACCAACCCTGGTTCTAGGGGTCAGTTTGCAGGGAGGTACTTGGCACTCCTCAAACAAGCCGAAGTTGGCACTGGTGCCAGCTTGGTCCTGAAGGCATCCTGCACAATGCGGAATTTTAGGAGCCAGAAGGCTGCTCCGAGCCACAAGCCTGGTATCAAAAACCTTTGCCCCATTACCCGGTTTGATAAAAACTCACTAACCCTGGTTCTAGGGTCAGTTTGCAGGAGGTACATGGCACACTCTAAACCAGCCCAAGATTCACTGGTGCCAGCTTGGTCCCTGTGAGGCATCCTGCGCAATGCGGAATTTTAGGAGAGAGAGGCTGCTCTGAGCCACAGGCCCTGGAACACCAATGCTGCCCCATTTCACTGGAACAAAGCTCACTAACCCTGGTACTGGTGTCAGATTGCAGGAGGTACTTGGCACTCTCAAACTGGCCCAAGTTTGCACTGAGGCCAGCTTGCGTCCTTGAGGAATCCTGCGTAATGCGGAATTTTTTGAGCCAGAAGGCTGCTCGAAGCCACAGGCCTTGTAACACCAACACTGCCGTTTTTCTGGAGAAACAAGACGCACCAACCCTGGTTCTAGGGGTCAGTTTGCAGGAAGTACTTGGCACTCTGAAACAAGCCCAAGTTGGCACTGCTGCCAGCTTGGGTTTCGGAGGCATCCTGAGCAATGCGGATATTTAGGAGAGAGTAGGCTGCTCCGAGCCACAGGCCCTGGAACAAAAAGGGCTGCCCCTTTTCCTGTAAACTAAGCTCATCAAACCTGGTTCTAGGTTTCAGATTGCAGGAGGTACTTGGCACTCTCAAACCAGCCCAAGTGGGCACTTGTGCCAGCTTGGTCCTTGGAGGCATCCTGCGCAATGCGGAATATATTGAGCCAGAAGGCTGCTCAGAGCCACAGGCCCTGGAACAAAACCACACGCCCGTTTTCCTCGACAAAAAAGACTCACCAACCCTGGTTCTAGGGGTCAGTTTTCAGGAGGTACTTGGCACTCTCAAACAAGCCCAAGTTGGCACTGCTGCCAGCTTGCGTCTGGGAGGCATCCTGCGCAATGCGGAATTTTAGGAGCCAGAAGGCTGCTCCGAGCCACAGGCCCTGGATACACAATACGCCCCTTTCCTGGGAATCAAGACTCACCAACCCTGGTTTTGGAGTCAGTTTGCAGGAGGTAGTTGGTACTCTCAAACCAGCCCAAGTTGGCAATGGGGGTGCAGTGGTCCTGGGAGGCATCCTGCAGCAATGCGGAATTTTAGGAGCCAGAAGGCTGCTCGAACACCAGGAACCCTGGAACAAAAATCTTTGCCCTATTTCCCTGTTGTAAACAACTCACCAAACCTAGATCTAGGAGTCAGTTTGCAGGAGGTACTTGGCACTCTCAAACCAGCCCAAGTGGGCACTGTGCCAGCTTGGTCTGGGAGGCATCCTGCGCAATGCGGAATTTTAGTAGAGTAGGCATGCTCCGAGCCACAGGCCCTGGAACACAACCAACGCGCCCCTTTTCCTGGAGAAACATAGACTCACCAACCCTGGTTCTAGGGGTCAGTTTGCAGGAGTTTCTTGGCACTCTCAAACCAGCCCATGTGGGCACTGGTGCCAGCTTGCGTCTGAGAGGCATCGTGAGCAATGTGGAATTTTAGGAGCCAGAAGGCTTCTCTGAGCCACAAGCCCTGGAACTCCAACACAACGCTGCACGTTTTCCTGGAGAAACAAGACGCACCAACCCTGGTCCTAGGTGTCAGTTTTCAGGAGGCACTTGGCACTCTCAAACCAGCTGGAGTTGGCACTGGTGCCAGCTTGGTCCTGGGAGGCATCCTGCACAATGTGGAATTTTTTGAGCCAGAAGGCTGCTCTGAGCCAAAGGCCCTGTATCACCAATGCTGCACCTTTCCCTGGAAAGAAAGCGCTCCAAACCTGGTTCTAGGTTTCAGATTGCAGGAGGTACTTGGCACTCTCAAGCCAGCCCAAGTTTCCACTTGTGCCAGCTTGGTCCTGGAGGACTCCTGCGATATGCCGAATTTTAGGAGCCAGAAGGCTGCTCTGAGCCACAAGCCCTGGACACCAACGACGCTTCACCTTTTTCCTGGAAGCAAGACTCACCAACCCTGGTACTAGGTGTCAGTTTTCAGGAGGTACTTGGCACTCTCAAACCAGCCTGACCTTGCACTGGTTCCAGTTTGGTCCTGGGAGGCATCCTGCGCAATGCAGAATTTTAGGAGAGAGTAGGCTGCTCTGAGCGACTGGCCCTGGAGGACAAACAAAGCCCGTTTTCCTGGAGAAACAAGACGCACCAACCCAGGTTCTTGGAGTCAGTTTGCAGGAGGTACTTGGCACTCTCAAACCAGCCCAAGTTGGCACTGGTGCCATCTTGGTCCTGGGAGGCATCCTGCACAAGGCGGAATTTTAGGAGAGAGTAGGCTGCTCCGAGCCACAAGCCCTGGACCAACCCACACTGCCCCTTTTCCCTGGAAACACAGCCTACCAGACCTGCTTCTAGGTTTCAGATTGAAGGAGGTACATGGCACTCTCAAACCAGCCCAAGTGGGCACTAATGCCAGCTTGGGCCTGGGAGGCCTCCTGCGCAATGCGAATTTTCTGAGCCAGAAGGCTGCAAAGAGCCACAGGCCCTGGAACACAAACACCGCCCGTTTCCCTGAAGAAACAAGACTCACCAACTCTGGTTCTAGGGGTCAATTTGTAGGAGGTACTTGGCACTCTCAAAGCATCCCAAGTGGGCACTGGTGCCAGCTTGGTCCTGGCAGGCATCCTGCACAATTGGGAATTTTAGGAGCCAGAAGGCTGCTCTGAGCCACAGGCCGTGGATCACCAATGCTGCCCCTTTCCCTGGAAACCAAGCTCACTAACCCTGGTTCATGGTGTCAGACTGCAGGAGGTACTTGGCACTCTCAAACCAGCCTGACTTGGCACTGGTGCCAGCCTGCCTCTGGGAGGCGTCCTGCGCAATGCAGAATTTTTTGAGACAGAAGGCTGCTCCGAGTCACAGACCCTGAAACACCAACGCAACGCTTCACCTTTTTCCTGGAAGCGAGACTAACCAACCCTGGTTCTTGGACTCAGTTTTCAAGAGGTACTTGGCACTCTCAATCCATCCAGAGGTTGCACTGTTGCCAGCTTGCCTCTGGGAGGCATTCGGCGCAATGCAGAATTTTAAGAGCAAGAAGGCTGCTCCGAGTACCAGGCCCTGGAACAAAATCTTTGCCCCATTCCCCAGGTTTGGAAAACTCACCAACCCTTGCTCTAGGTTTCAGATTGCAGGAGGTACTTGGCACTCTCAAACCAGCCCAAGTTGGCACTGGTGCCAGCTTACGTCTGGAAGGCATCCTGCGCAATGCGGAATTTTAGGAGCCAGAAGGCTGCTCTGAGTACCAGGCCCGGGAACACCAACACCGCCCGTTTTCCTGGAGAAACAAGACGCACCAACCCTGGTTCTAGGGGTCAGTTTTCAGGAGGTACTTGGCACTCTCAAGCAAGCCCATGTTGGCACTGGTGCCAGCTTAGTCCTGGGAGGCATCCTGCACAATGCGGAATTTTAGGAGCCAGAATGCTGATCTGAGCCACAGGCCCTGGATCACCAATGCCACCCCTTTCCCTGGAAACAAAGCTCACTAGCCCTGGTTCATGGTGTCAGACTGCAGGAGGTACTTGGCACTCTTAAACCAGCCTGACTTGGCACTGGTGCCAGCTTGCCTCTGGGAGGCGTCCCGCGCAATGCGGAATTTTTTGAGCCAGATGGCTGCTCCGAGCCAAGGCCCAGGAACACCAACGCAACGTGGCACCTTTTCCCTGGAAGCGAGACTAACCAACCCTCGTTCTTGGACTCAGTTTTCAGGAGGTACTTGGCACTCTCAAACCAGCCCAAGTTGGCACTGGTGCCAGCTTGGTCCTGGGAGACATCCTGCACAATGCAGAATTTTAGGAGCCAGAAGGCTGCTCCGAGTACCAGGCCCTGGAACAAAATCTTTGCCCCATTTCCTAGGTTTGGAAAACTCACCAACCCTAGTTCTAGGAGTCAGTTTGCAGGAGGTACTTGGCACTCTCAAAAGAACTCCAGTTTGCACTGGTGCCTGTTGCTAACATATTTTATGAAAAATCCTTTACTTAGGGTTTTTCCTTTCTTGAGAGCTGAGAAGCCTCAGGAACAACGGTAAACAATTCTTATCTGCTGCTGTGGAATGCCGCGGGAAAATCTGTGATTGACCCCGTCAAACTTTTTGCAATTAAGAGCCTATCCCAATTCACCTGTTCGGCCTGTCTCAGGCTGAGAAGACTTCAGTTTACACATTCCTATGCTATTCATAGCTTAGCCTTGTAATGAAACCTTTCTCTTTACATTTTTAGTATAGTTTCTATATCTTATATATCATTTTATAATAAATCAAAGCCTTCTGATACATGGAGTCAAGGTTGTGGTCTCTTCCCTCATCCTGAGACCTCAGAAAACCCCTGTAATAGGTGCCAGCTGGTCCTGGGAGGCATCCTGCACAATGCGGAATTTTTTGAGCCAGAAGGCTGCTCTGAGCCACAAGCCCTGAAAAACCAATGCAACGCTGCACCTTTTTCCTGGAAGCAAGACTCACCAACCCTGGTTCTTGGAGTCAGTTTTCAGAAGGTACTTGGCACTCTCAAACCAGCCTGACTTGGCACTGGTGCCAGCTTGGTCCTGGGAGGCATCCAGCGCAATGCAGAATTTTAGGAGCCAGAAGGCTGCTCTGAGTACCAGGCCCTGGAACGCCAACAACACCTGTTTTCCTGGAGAAACAAGATGCACCAACCCTGGTTCTAGGTGTCAGCTTACAGGAGGTACTTGGAACTCTCAAACCAGCCCATGATGGCTCTGGTGCCAGCTTGGTCCTGGGAGGCATCCTGCGCAATGCGGAATTTTAGGAACCAGAAGGCTGCTCTGCGCCGCAAGCCCTGGAACAAAATCTTTGCCCCATTTCCCAGGTTTGGAAATCTCACCAACCCTAGTTCTAGGAGTCAGTTTGCAGGAGTACTTGGCACTCTCAAACAAGCCCAAGAGGGCACTGGTGCCAGCTTTCCTCTGGGAGGCATCCTGCATAATGTGGAATTTTTTGAGCCAGAAGGCTGCTCAGAGCCACAGGCCCTCGACCAACGCTGCCACTTTTCCCTGGAAACATAGCTCACCAAACCTGGTTCTAGGCTTCAGATTTCAGGAGATACTTGGCATTCTCAAACAAGCCCAAGTTGGCACTGGTGCCAGCTTAGTCCTGGGAGGCATCCTGCGCAATGCGGAAATTTTTGAGCCACAAGGCTGCTCAGAGCCACAGGCCTTGGAACACCAACACCGCCCGTTTTCCTGAAGAAACTAGACTCACCAACCCTGGTTCATGGTGTCAGTTTTCAGGAGGTACTTGGCACTCTCAAACCAGCCCAAGTTGGCACTGGTTCAATCTTGGTCCTGGAAGGCATCATGCGCAATGCGGAATTTTAGGATGCAGACGGCTTCCCTGAGACACAAACATTGGAATACCAACGCTGCCCCTTTTCCCTGGAATCAAGACTCACCAATTCTGGTTCTAAAAATGAATTTGCAGGAGGTACTTGGCACTCTCAAACCAGCCCAAGTTTGGCACTGGTGACAGCTTACCTCTGGGAGGCATCCTGCCCAATGCAAGAGCCGCAGAAGATGGGTTACAACAACTGCCCAGTGGAAGGTGCCAGTTCCCGGTGTCTATAGGCAGAAGCCGCGGTCCGGAGCGCACAGCGACCGGCACAATGCCTTGTGCGCGAAAAAGCCGCTTCTTCGCCTCCAGGCGACGGAGAGCTCGGCAGATGCTGAGACGCGTTAAACGAAAGCGCAAAGCCCCGGGATTAATTGCACAGCTCTCAAACTGAGCTAGGACAAGAACGAATCTCTTTCCAGACGTTTAAGCTTCGTTTAACAGACGAAGGGAAAAAGTTCTCGGACAACATTTCTTTGCACCTTTCTAAGGTACTTGAAGCACTCCGTGGGGAATCTTATTTTCTCTTTTCTTTTCTTTTCTGATCTTTTCGCCTCGGAGCTAGAAAGAACTCGACTAGCTTTATGAAAACATGTCCGGAGGTTCTTCCTGTGCTAGCACAGTTTTTTCTTGAGAGAAAGCCTGGAAAAGCTTTTTCGCTATGATGTAGGTGGCAAGAGCCGCAGAAGACAGGTTACTGCCACTCGCCGAAGGTAGTTGACGGTTCCCGGCGTCTTTCGGCAGAAGGCGCGGTCCGGAGCGCACAGCGACCGGCACAATGCTCTGTGCGCGAAGAAGCCTCTTCTTCGCCTCCGGGCGACGGAGAGCTCGGCAGATGCTGAGACGCGTTAAACGAAAGCACCGGGATTAATTGCACAGCTCTCAAACTGAGCTAGGACAAGAACTAATCACTTTCCAGACGTTTAAGCTTCGTTTAACAGATGAAGGGAAAAAGTTCTCAGACAACTTCTCTTTGCACCTTTCTAAGGTATTTGAAGCACTCCGCAGGGAATCTTACTTTTTCTTTTCTTTTCTTTTCTTGTCTTTTTGCCTCGCAGCTAGAAAGTACTCGACTAGGTTTATGAAAAACGTCGAGGGATTCTTCCTGTGCTGGCACAGTTTTTTTCTTGAGAGAAAGCCTGGATAAGCTTTTTCGCTAAGATGTAGGTGGCAAGAGCCGCAGAAGACGGGTTACCGCAACTGGCCGAAGGTAGGTGCCGGTTACTGGCGTCTTTCGGCAGAAGGCGCGGTCCGGAGCGCAGAGCGACCGGCACAATGCTCTGTGCACGAAGAAGCCGCTTCTTCGCCTCCGGGCGACGGAGAGCTCGGCAGATGCTGAGACGCGTTAAACGAAAGCGCAAAGCACCGGGATTGACTGCACAGCTCTCAAACTGAGCTAGGACAAGAACTAATCACTTTTCAGACGTTTAAGCTTCGTTTAACAGACGAAGGGAAAACGTTCTCGGACAACTTTTCTTTGCACCTTTCTAAGATATTTGAAGCACCCCGTAGGGAATCTTAACTTTTCTTTCTTTTCTTTTCGTGTCTTTTCGCCTCGGAGCTAGAAAGAACTCGACTAGCTTTATGAAAAACGTCGAGGGGATTCTTATTGTGCTTGCACAGTTTTTTCTTGAGAGAAAGCCTGGAAAAGCTTTTTCGCTAAGATGTAGGCGGCAAGAACCGCAGAAGACGGGTTACCGCAACTGGCCAAAGGAAGGTGCCGGTTCCCGGCGTCTTTCGGCAGAAGGCGCGGTCCGGAGCGCACAGCGACCGGCAAAATGCTCTGTGCGCGAAGAAGCCGCTTCTTCGCCTCCGGGCGACGGAGAGCTCGGCAGATGCTGAGACGCGTTAAACGAAAACGCAAAGCACCGGGATTGAGTGCACAGCTCTCAAACTGAGCTAGGACAAGAACTAATCACTTTTCAGACGTTTAAGCTTCGTTTAACAGACGAAGGGAAAAAGTTCTCGGACAACATTTCTTTGCACCTTTCTAAGGTATTTGAAGCACTCCGTGGGGAATCTTATTTTCTCTTTTCTTTTCTTTTCTTTTCTGATCTTTTCGCCTCGGAGCTAGAAAGAACTCGACTAGCTTTATGAAAACATGTCCGGAGGTTCTTCCTGTGCTAGCACAGTTTTTTCTTGAGAGAAAGCCTGGAAAAGCTTTTTCGCTAAGATGTAGGTGGCAAGAGCCGCAGAAGACAGGTTGCTGCCACTCGGCGAAGGTAGTTGCCGGTTCCCGGCGTCTTTCGGCAGAAGGCGCGGTCCGGAGCGCACAGCGACCGGCACAATGCTCTGTGCGCGAAGAAACCTCTTCTTCGCCTCCGGGCGACGGAGAGCTCGGCAGATGCTGAGACGCGATAAAGGAAGGCGCAAAGCACCGGGATTGAGTGCACAGCTCTCAAACTGAGCTAGGACAAGAACTAATCACTTTCCAGACGTTTAAGCTTCGTTTAACAGATGAAGGGAAAAAGTTCTCAGACAACATTTCTTTGCACCTTTTCTAAGGTATTTGAAAGCACTCCGCAGGGAATCTTACTTTTTCTTTCTGTTTTCTTTTCTTTTCTGTCTTTTTGCCTCGTAGCTAGAAGGAACTCGAATAGGTTTATGAAAAACGTGCGAGGGATTCTCCTGTGCTAGCACAGTTTTTTCTTGAGAGAAAGCCTGGAAAAGCTTTTTCGCTAAGATGTAGGTGGCAAGAGCCGCAGAAGACAGGTTACCGCCACTCGCCGAAGGTAGTTGCCGGTTCCCGGCGTCTTTCGGCAGAAGGCGCGGTCCGGAGCGCAGAGCGACCGGCACAATTGCTCTGTGCACGAAGAGAAGCCGCTTCTTACGCCTTCCGGGCGACGGAGAGCTCGGCAGATGCTGAGACGCGTTAAAACGAAAAAGCGCAAAGCACCGGGATTGAGTGCACAGCTCTCAAATTGAGCCAGGACAAGAACTAATCACTTTCCAGACGTTTAAGCTTCGTTTAACAGACGAAGGGAAAACGTTCTCGGACAACTTTTCTTTGCACTTTTCTAAGATATTTGAAGCACTCCGTAGGGAATCTTAACTTTTCTTTTCTTTTCGTTTTCGTGTCTTTTCGCCTCGGAGCTAGAAAGAACTCGACTAGCTTTATGAAAAATGTCCGGAGGTTCTTCCTGTGCTTGCACAGTTTTTTCTTGAGAGAAAGCCTGAAAATCTTTTTCGCTAAGACGTAGGCGGCAAGAGCCGCAGAAGACAGGTTACTGCCACTCGCCGAAGGTAGTTGCCGGTTCCCGGCGTCTTTCGGCAGAAGGCGCGGTCCGGAGTGCACTGCGACCGGCACAATGCTCTGTGTGCGAAGAAGCCGCTTCTTCGCCTCCGGGCGACGGAGAGCTCGGCAGATGCTGAGACGCGTTAAACGAAAGCACCGGGATTAATTGCACAGCTCTCAAACTGAGCTAGGACAAGAACTAATCACTTTCCAGATGTTTAAGCTTCGTTTAACAGATGAAGGGAAAAAGTTCTCAGACAACTTCTCTTTGCACCTTTCTAAGGTATTTGAAGCACTCCGCAGGGAATCTTACTTTTTCTTTTGTTTTCTTTTCGTGTCTTTTCGCCTCGGAGCTAGAAAGAACTCGAATAGGTTTATGAAAAACGTCGAGGGATTCTTCCTGTGCTGGGACAGTTTTTCTTGAGAGAAAGCCTGGAAAAGCTTTTTCGCTAAGATGTAGGCGGCAAGAGCCGCAGAAGACGGGTTACCGCAACTCGCCGAAGGTAGGTGCCGGTTCCCGGCGTCTTTCGGCAGAAGGCGCGGTCCGGAGCGCAGAGCGACCGGCACAATGCTCTGTGCACGAAGACGCCGCTTCTTCGCCTCCGGGCGACGGAGGGCTCGGCAGATGCTGAGCCGCGTTAAACGAAAGCGCAAAGCACCGGGATTGACTGCACAGCTCTCAAACTGAGCTAGGACAAGAACTAATCTCTTTCCAGACGTTTAAGCTTCGTTTAACAGACGAAGGGAAAAAGTTCTCGGACAACTTCTCTTTGCACCTTTCTAAGGTATTTGAAGCACTCCGTGGGGAATCTTACTTTTTCTTTTCTTTTCTTTTCTGATCTTTTCGCCTCGGAGTAGAAAGAACTCGACTAGCTTTATGAAAACACGTTCGGGGATTCTTATTGTGCTTGCACAGTTTTTTCTTGAGAGAAAGCCTGGAAAAGCTTTTTCGCTAAGATGTAGGTGGCAAGAGCCGCAGAAGACAGGTTACTGCCACTCGCCGAAGGTAGTTGCCGGTTCCCGGCGTCTTTCGGCAGAAGCCGCGGTCCGGAGCGCACAGCGACCGGCACAATGCTCTGTGCGCGAAGAAGCCGCTTCTTCGCCTCCGGGCGACGGAGAGCTCGGCAGATGCTGAGACGCGTTAAACGAAAGCACCGGGATTGAGTGCACAGCTCTCAAACTGAGCTAGGACAAGAACTAATCACTTTCCAGACGTTTAAGCTTCGTTTAACAGACGAAGGGAAAAAGTTCTCGGACAACTTCTTTGCACCTTTCTTAGGTATTTGAAGCACTCCGCAGGGAATCTTACTTTTTCTTTTCTTTTCTTTTCTTTCCTTGTCTTTTCGCCTCGGAGCTAGAAAGAACTCGACTAGCTTTATGAAAAACGTCGAGGGATTCTTCCTGTGCTGGCACAGTTTTTTTCTTGAGAGAAAGCCTGGAAAAGCTTTTTCGCTAAGAGGTAGGCGGCAAGAGCCGCAGAAGACGGGTTACTGCCACTCGCCGAAGGAAGGTGCAGGTTAACGGCGTCTTTCGGCAGAAGCCGCGGTCCGGAGCGCACAGCGACCGGCACAATGCTCTGTGCGCGAAGAAGCCGCTTCTTTGCCACCGGGCGACGAAGAGCTCGGCAGATGCTGAGACGCGTTAAACGAAAGCGCAAAGCACCGGGATTAAGTGCACAGCTCTCAAACTGAGCCAGGACAAGAACTAATCACTTTTCAGACGTTTAAGCTTCGTGTAACAGACGAAGGGAAAACATTCTCGGACAACTTCTCTTTGCACCTTTCTTAGGTATTTGAAGCACTCCGTGGGGAATCTTACTTTTTCTTTTCGTGTCTTTTCGCCTCGGAGCTAGTAAGAACTCGACTAGCTTTATGAAAAACGTCCGGGGTTTCTTATTGTGCATGGACAGGTTTTTCTTAAGAGAAAGCCCGGAAAAGCTTTTTCGCTAAGATGTAGGCGGCAAGAGCCGCAGAAGACAGGTTACTGCCACTCGCCGAAGGAAGGTGTCGGTTCCCGGCGTCTTTCGGCAGAAGCCGCGGTCCGGAGCGCACAGCGACCGGCACAATGCTCTGTGCGCGAAGAAGCCGCTTCTTTGCCACCGGGCGTCGAAGAGCTCGGCAAATGCTGAGACGCGTTAAACGAAAGCGCAAAGCACCGGGATTGAGTGCACAGCTCTCAAACTGAGCCAGGACAAGAACTAATCTCTTTCCAGACGTTTAAACTTACTTTAACATAGGAAGGGAAAAAGTTCTTGGACAACCCCACCACTTCTAAAATTCTATTTAGAAGTAAAAAGAACCCATTCAAACAACTAAGTCTCTGTTCCCATCTGTATAAAATAAGCAGTTCATTTCCCGCTTTCTTAGCAGATTCTTTAGCTTCTATTATTATGGCAACCTTTTCTTGCTCTTCTAGATTATAACCAAATTCTTACAGCATATGATGAAACATAGGTTTGATGTATCTTATATATCCTATATTCTATATCTTATATTCTTATATACAGAAGTCCAGCACGGAATTCAGACCTCACAAGAAGCGTCTGTAGAACAAGATTCAGCACAACGTTGGGACATATAAGCTATTTTTCAGGGAAAAGCGGCCAAACGGAAACTTTTTAGACTTCTATACGACCATGGCTGCTTGCTTCCAGAACCTGACCTAAGTTGCTGGAAACTAGCTGCAGTATTATTGTGGGCAGTGCTGTGAATGTAGGACATCGTCATTCTTCTCTTCCATTGAAAACCTCAAGTGGAGTCGCATCACTTCTCTTCAAAATTCTGGATTTCTTCGCAAATTGGTAAAATAATGATAAATAAAGTGTTCTGTTCATGAAGTTTGAACCTAATGTTCAAAACGAAAAAGAAAAAGCCATTCAGATATGGTCTGCAATAATACAGCAGAGAGAAGATGAACCAGACTGGCCTACAAAAGAAAGAAGTGAAGCAGAATTTGGGATATTGGAATACCTTGTGATGAATTATTCAAATAAATCAAGAAATTAAAAATAACCTATTCAAATTCAATCAGTGATGGACAGATAGAGAAAAAGGACTAATTACTACTAATATTTCTTTCATTCTCCAACAAGAAGTGCAATGATCCTCTTGAATGCACAGAAGATTTTTGGAAAAGACAGCAGCCTTCTTCTTGCCAACATATTCCTCAGAACTCCAGGAGACAAATCATTTGAGCTATGAGGAGCTTTCTCTCTGTCAAACTTCCAGAGCATAGCCAATATTCTCTTCCTTTAGGGATCCTCGCCTCCCTGGGGGAGTGGTGGATAGTCTACAGCCCCGGTGCATCAGCCAGACACTCCGCCTTATTTCCCATGGCTTCTGCAGCAAGGACATCATCTCCACTGGCTTTCTAGCCAAAATATATGCAAGGCACAACAAAGAACATAGCCAAAACCTTGAGCACAGCTTATGGGCTTTGAAAGAAACACCTCAGGATGGCAATACTGGATCTTCTGATCCAAACCATCAGGAAACATTTCTTTAGAGGTGTTGGGAAAGACGAAAGTTTGACAAGAAAGTCTCACAGATATGTATGCTTGGCAGAAAGATTTTTTTTTTTTGAATGTGAGTTGAAAGAAAGAAGAAAGAATAGAGTTGAGGAGGAATGCAAAGTGTTCATCTAGAAGGAAAGAAAGAATTGCTGTTGAGGCAATTCAAACTTGGAGGTTACTCGTCTCACGGGCTACGAGAGACAAACGATAAAATGCGTGTGGACGAGGGATAAAAAGGGAGGCCGGACCGGAGGTGACGCCCACCCCACTCTATTGGCGACAGGGGAGCTACTGTCAGGCCAGACACACTTGGCCCACGAACAAGGCGGGGAATTTCACATTCCCATCTAAAAAAAAATTCAGAGCGTTTCACAAATTCATCCATACTTCGTATGTTTTCCGCGCCTTTGGGTTAACCTGCCTCCAGAATAGTATGATTGACTATACGGGATGGTCGGGAATAATATAGAGCGACGGGAATGACTTGCAAGCTTTTTATGCATTTGTAGGAACTCCGGTACCTGATCAGAGTTGCTACAAAATCGGTAAGTTTTGGCAAAAATTCACAATAAGATTTTTCCTGCGCTAAGCAAAAGGGGTGCAGGCAAAGAAGAAAATACGCGGAATAAAAGGGCAGAAGAAGGGGTAACATGGTCCAAAAGCCCAGCGAATGAAGGTCGAACAAAGGAAAATCCTTAAAAAGTAAGAGGCAAAACGGTAATTGGGGAAGTGTACTGACTTTATAGGGAGTGGAATAGTTAACAGGAATATGGTCATTAGAGTCGTTTGAAGGCTATAGATATAGAGTAAGGGAGTTAGATTGTTTTTCTACGTATGAAGGATGCTTCAGCAAAGTTATATGCTCAATTGTAAACCAAAACCAAAGGCTCTCCAGGCCTTCCTGCCTGCAGCTAGAGCTGACCAGATGTAGCGTACAGGCTCTGTCACCCCCACCCTGGGCTTGCTGAATGTCTGGATGGAATAAATAATATCTAAACGCATTTTGGAGAGATGACTGGAGTCCCCACCCTCAATTAGGCTCTTACATGATGGGTGTGAAAGAAAATGAAATGAAAAACTCTTCTGTCTATTGTACAAAAAAATTAGCATTGTCATATCTAGAGTTGCATGACCCATATTTTCTATTGAATAGGAACAATTTTATCCATATTTGTTCCACATTATTTTCAGGCCTTATTGGGGGGGGGGAAAAACAATAAAAAAAAAACAGGTAAGGACGAATTGGAAAAGGAATGAGGGGGAGGCAAAGATCAGGAAGGAGAAGGCTAGAAGAACGAGGATAGGGGGGTGGTTAGGAATTGGCCTGGTTTTGGTGGGAGGGAAGAACAAGAAAAGAAAGAAAAGAAAAGAAAAGGGGAGGGAAGAAGAAGAGAAAAGAAAGAGAAGTCCAGCCACCAGAAGGATTTTTTGTGGAAAGCTCCTAGAAACGTCACCCATGCTGGCAAATCAAATCCCGGCTTGGCACTAGAACAGACATGCTGCTCTAAGCCAATTCAGAAGCTGGAAGACTTAGAAGGCAGGGGTAGTGCCCTCGGTGATTGACTATATTTATTGGAGTGTGGGGGGGTTGTATATTTAAGAAGGAAATCAAACATGCAGCACAGTTGAATTTTTAGCAAGTGAATTTGATAAGTTGGGAAAAAAGGTGGTGCGGTTGGCAACCCCCCTCTTCTGTTTGAAAGCAAAACCAGGTGAGTGTGCAAAAGAGGATGCCCTGAGGAAATGGAGACAAATATGTATGCTGCTAGAGGTGATTTGTGTAAGGGCAGTGATTCGTATAAGTCCCTTTATAATCCTCGTCCTATTTGTGCCTCTTCTAGCATATGTTATTTATTAAGGATTGTTCCTTTCCCCAACTGCAAGTGTTGGTTTTTCCCCATTAGACCTGCCCTTTTCGTTCCCTGTTCCTTACTCAAATGGAAAAGAAAAAAATAAAAAGGAAGCGGCAAATGGGAGTAGAGCAAAATGAAAGAGAAATGTGGTGCAAGGAGGAATATAAAAAGGGGGGCTCGCGGTGCAAAGGGGTAGCGAAATTTCCAACCTCCCAGCAAGTGGGTAGGATAAAATATAGGGGGGGAAAAAATTGGGTTGGGAAAACAAGAATTGTGTTTAACAAACAACATTTTCTCAAAGTTGATTCAAAGAGGGTAACCTACCTGAGGAGCCTCAACAACTTCAACCACCACTTTAGAAGTTGATTGGGGGATAGGCCGTGAACATGGGTAAAGGAGTGACCTCCAAGCAAGAGAATGGGGGTTTTGGGGGGGCGGGCGGTGATTTAACCCGACGGGGACCTGGACCTTCATTCTGCTGACAAGCGGGGTAGGGCCGGTCTCTATTCCTACCCATGGTGGTGAAGGGCCCACCATGAAAACGGGTGTTGTGGTGGTGGGATCAGCACTTCTGTTTGGGGTCTCCCAGTGGACCACTCTTGCTACAGCTATTTCAAAACGAAAAAAAAAAAAAAACCCAAAAAGAAAAACAAAACAAACAAACAAACAAAAAAAATTAATTAAAAAGGGTTGAAAGAACTGGCAGCTCAAAAAATTTTTGCAAGCCTGTTTCAGGACAAAAGGGACTTTCCACACTGTCAAAGAGGAACATCTTCAGTTTGGACTTTTCCTGAAACTCAGCTGTTTGGACTTGAAGCAATGAACTTTCCTTGGGCTGTTTTTGCATTTTCTTCTATTTTAAGATTGTTTTGGTGATGTGATGGGAATTTGGTGTTCTGCAGGTGAAGAATTTCCCTGATGGTCCACACCAGCATTGATTGATATTTTGATTGGCAAAACATAACAAAAAAATGCCTCTCAGATGTTTGTTCTTTCTCTGCTGGTCCAGCAGATGAAATTGCAAACATTTTTCTTTTTAATAGCTTTTTTATATAAAAAGGGTGAGATGTCACCAACATATTTTATGAGAAATCATTTACTTGGATTTTTCCTCTCCTGAGAGTGAGAGCCTCAGGAACAAACCGTAAACAATTCTTATCTGCTACTGTGGAATGCAACGGAGAAAGAATCTGTGATTGGCCCCGTCAGACTGTTTGCAATTAAGAGCCTATCAAGGGACACCTGTTCTGCTAGTTCTAGTCTGAGAAGACCTGAGTTTACATTCTATCCTATTCTAGCATAGCCTTGTAGTGAAAAACCTTTGCTCTTTATATTTTAGCATAGTTTTTAGAGCTATTCATCATATAAAAAATAAATCAATGCATTCTGATGCATGGAGTCAAATGTCTCGTCTCTTCATAATCCTGGGACCAGGAAAAACCATATAACAGGTGCCAGCTTGCGTCTGGGAGGGCATCCTACGAAATGCAAAATTTAGGAGCCAGAAGGCTGCTCTGAGCCACAGGCCCTGATCACAAATGCTGACCCTTTCCCTGGAAACAAAGCTCACTAACCTGGTTCATGGTGTCAGAATTGCAGGAGGACTTGGCACCCTCAAACCAGCCCAAGTTTGCACTGGATCCAGCTTATAATCCTGGAAGGCATCCTGCACAATGCGGAATTTTTTGAGCCAGAAGCCTGCTCCGAGCCACAAGCCCTGGAACACCAACGCAACGCTGCCCGTTTTCCTGGGAGAAACCAAGAACTCACCAACCCTGGTTCATGGTATCAGTTTGCAGGAGGATACTTGGGGCACTCTCAATCCAGCAGGAGTGTTGGCACTGGATCCAGCTTGGTCCTGGAAGGCATCATGCACAATGCAGAATTTTAGGAGGCAGACGGTTCTATGAGACACAAACCCTGATTAACAACGCTGACCCTTTCCCTGCCTGGAAGCAAGACTCACAAATTCTGGTTCTAAAAATGAGTTTGCTGGACGGTACATGGCACTCTAAAAACCAGCCCAATTTTGCACTGGTGACAGCTTGATCCTGGGAGGCAATCCTGCGCAATGCGGATAATTTAGGAGCCAGAAGGCTGCTCTGAGCCACAAGTCCTGGAAACAAAAACTTTGCCCCACTTCCCCGGTTTGGAAAACTCATCAAACCTAGATCTAAGAGTCAGATGGCAGGACCGGTACTTTGCACTCTCAAACAAGCACCAAGTTGGCACTGCTTGCCAGCTGGATCTGGGAGGCATCCTGCACCAATGCGGAATTTTTTGAGCCAGAAGGCTGATCTGAGCCACAGGCCCTGGATCACCAATGCTGCCCCATTCACTGGAAACAAAGCTCACTAAACCTGGATCATGGTGTCAGATTGCAGGAGGTACTTGGCACTCTCAAACCAGCCTGACTTGGCACTGGTGCCAGCTGGTCTCTGAGGCGTCCTGCGGAATGCGGAATTTTGAGGAGCCAGAAGGCTGCTCCGAGTACCAGGCCCTGGAACACCAATGCTGCCCTTTACCCAGGAAACAAGACTCACTTACCCTGGTCCATGGTGTCAGATTGCAGGAGGTACTTGGCACTCTCAATCCAGCCAGAGTTGGCACTGGTGCCAGCTTGGTCCTTGGAGGCCTCCTGCGCAAAGCAGAATTTTATACGCCAGAAGGCTGCTCTGAGCCACAAGCCCTGGAACAAAATCTTTGCCACATTTCCCAGGTTTGGAAAACTCACCAACCCTAGTTCTAGGAGTCAGATTGCAGGAGGTACTTGGCACTCTTAAACCAGCCCAAGTTGGCACTGGTGCCAGCTTGCCTCTGGGAGGCGTCCAGCGCACTGCGGAATATTTGAGCCAGAAGGCTGCTCTGAGCCACAGGCCCTGGAACATCAACAACGCCCGTTTTCCTGGAGAAACAAGACTCACCAACCCTGGTTCTTGGAGTCAGTTTTCAGGAGGTACTTAGAACTCCCAAACCAGCCTGATTTGGCACTGGTGCCAGCTTTGTCCTGGGAGGCATCCTGCGCAATGCGGAATTTTTTGAGCCAGAAGGCTGCTCCGAGTACCAGTCCCTGGAACACCAACAACGCCCGTTTTTCTGGGCGAAACAAGATGCACCAACCATGGTTCTAGGTGTCAGTTTTCAGGAGGTACTTGGCACTGTCTAACAAGCCCAAGTTGGCACTGCTGCCAGCTTGGGTCTTGGAGGCATCCTGTGCAATGCGGAATTTTTGGAGAGAGTAGATGCTCCGAGCCGCAGGCCCTGAAACAACCAACGCTGACCTTTTTCCCTGGAAACATAGCTCACACAGCCTGGTTCTAGGTTTTAAATTGCAGGAGGTACTTGGCACTCTCAAACCAGCCCAAGTTGGCACTGGTGCCAGCTTGCGTCTGGGAGGCATCCTGCGTATTGCGGAATTTTAGGAGCCAGAAGGCTGCTCAGAGCCACATCCTTGGAACAAAACTTTGCCCCATTTCCCAGGTTGTAAACACACCAACCCTAGTTCTTGGTGTCAGATTGAGGAGGTACTTGGCATTCTGAAACCAGCTCAAGTTGGCACTGGTGCCAGCTTGGGTCTGAGAGGCATCCTGCGCAATGCAGAGATTTAGGAGCCAGAAGGCTGCTCTGAGCCACAAGCCCTGGAAGAACAATGCAGCCCCTTTCCCAGGAAACAAAGTTCACTAACCCTGGTTCATGGTGTCAGATTGCAGGAGGTACTTGGCACTCTCAAACCAGCCCAAGCTGGCACTGGTGCCAGCTTAGTCCTGAAAGGCATCCTGCAAAATGCGGAATTTTAGGAGCCAGAAGGCTGCTCCGAGCCACAAGCCATGGAACACCAATGCAACGCTGCCCGTTTTCCCTGGAAACAAGACTCACTAACCCTGGTTCATGGTGTCAGTTTGCAGGAGGTACTTGGCACTCTCAAACCAGCCCAAGTTGGCACTGGTGCCAGCTTGGTCCTGGGAGGCATCCTGCACAATGCGGAATTTTAGGAGCCAGAAGGCTGCTCTGAGGCCACAGCCCTGGAACAGCAACACTGCCCGTTTTCCTGAAGAAACAAGACTCACCAACTCTGGTTCTAGGGTCAGTTTGAAGGAGGTACTTGGAACTCTCAAACAGCCTGAGTTGGCACTGGTGCCAGCTTGGTCCTGGATGAATCCTGCACAATGCGGAATTTTAGGAGCCAGAAGACTGCTCTGAGCCACAGGCCCTGGATCACCAATGCTGCCCCTTTCCCTGGAAACAAGCTCACTAACCCTGGTTCATGGTGTCATTTTCAGGAGGTACTTGGCACCCTCAAACCAACCCAAGTTGGCACTGGTGCCAGCTTGGCCTTGGGAGGCGTCCTGCGCAATGCGGAATTTTTTGAGCCGGACGGCTGCTCAGAGCCACAGGCCCTGGAACACCAATGCTGCCCTTTTCCCCGGAAACTAGACTCACTAACCCTGGTCCATGGTGTCAGATTGCAGGAGGTACTTGGCACTCTCAATTCAGCCAGAGATGGCACTGGTGCCAGCTTGGTCCTGTGAGGCATCCGGCACAATGCGGAATTTTACGAGCCAGAAGACTGCACTGAGCAACAAGCCCTGGAACACCAAAGTAACGCTGCAACTTTTTCCTGGAAGCAAGACTCACCAACCCTGGTTTTTGGAGTCAGTTTGCAGGAGGTAGTTGGCACTCTCAAACCAGCCTGACTTGGCACTGGTGCCAGCTTGCGTCTGGGAGGCATCCTGCGCAATGCGGAATTTTAGGAGCCAGAAGGCTGCTCCAAGCCACAGGCCCTGGATCACCAATGCTGCCCCTTTCCCTGGAAGCAAGACTCACCAACCCTGGTTTTTGGAGTCAGTTTGCAGGAGGTAGTTGGCACTCTCAAACCAGCCCAAGTTGGCAATGGGGGTAGCATGGTCCTGGGAGGCATCCTGCACAATGCGGAATTTTAGGAGCCAGAAGACTGCTCGAAACCACAAGCCCTGGGACAAAATCTTTCCCCATTTCCCCGGTTTGTAAAACCCACCAACCCTAGATCTAGGAGTCAGTTTGCAGGAGGTACTTGGCACTCTCAAACAAGCTAGAGATGGCACTGGCGCCAGCTTGGGTCTGGGTGGTATCCTGTGCAATGCAGAATTTTAGGAGAGAGTAGGATGCTCCGAGCCACAGGCCCTGAAACAAACAACGCTGCCACTTTCCCTGGAAACATAGCTCACCAACCCTGCTTCTCGGTTTCAGATTGCAGGAGGTACTTGGCACTCTCAAACCAGCCCAAGTGGGCGCTGGTGCCAGCTTTCGTCTGGGAGGCATCCTGTGCAATGCGGAATTTTAGGAGCCAGAAGCCTGCTCTGAGCCACAGGCCCTGGAACACCAACACCGCCCGTTTTCCTGGAGAAACAAGACTCACCAACCCTGGTTCATGGTGTCAGTTTTCAGGAGCTACTTGGCACTCTCAGACAAGCCCAAGTTGGCACTGCTGCATGCTTGGGTCTTGGAGGCATCCTGCGCAATGCGGAATTTTAGTAGAGAGTAGGATGCTCCGAGCCACAGGCCCTGAAACAACCAACGCTGCCCCTTTTCCCTGGAAACATAGCTCACCAACCTTGGTTCTAGGGGTCAGTTTGCTGGAGTTACTTGGCACTCTCAAACCAGCCCATGTGGGCACTGGTGCCAGCTTGCGTCTGAGAGGCATCGCGAGCAATGTGGAATTTTAGCAGCCAAAAGGCTTCTCTGAGTCACAAGCCCTGGAACTCCAACACAACGCTGCACCTTTTTCCAGAAAGCCAGACTCACCCACCCTGGTACTTGGAGTCAGTTTGCAGGAGGTACTTGGCACTCCCAAACCAGCCTGACTTGGCACTGGTGCCAGCTTTGTCCTGGGAGGCATCCTACGCAATACGGAATTTTAGGAGCCTGAAGGCTGCTCCGAGTAACAGTCCCTGGAACACCAACAACGCCCGTTTTTCTGGAGAAACAAGACACACCAAACCTGGTTCTAGGTGTCAGTTTGAAGGAGGTACTTGGCACTCTCAAACAAGCCCAAGTTGGCACTGCTGCCAGCTTGGGTCTGGGAGGCATCCTGCGCAATGCGGAATTTTAGGAGAGAGTAGGATGCTCTGAGCCACAGGCCCTGAAACAAAATATGCTGCCCCTTTTCCCTGGAAACATAGCTCAGCAACCCTGGTTCTAGGTTTAAGATTGCAGGAGGTACTTGGCACTCTCTAACCAGCCCAAGTTGGAACTGGTGCCAGCTTGGTCCTGGGAGGCATCCTGCACAATGCGGAATTTTAGGAGCCAGAAAGCTGCTCTGAGCCACAGGCCTTGGAACAGCAACACTGCCCGTTTTCCTGAAGAAACAAGACTCACCAACTCTGATTCTAGGGGTCAGTTTGAAGGAGGTACTTGGAACTCTCAAAACAGCTTGATTTGGCACTGGTGCCAGCTTGGTCCTGAATGAATCCTGCACAATGCGGAATTTTAGGAGCCAGAAGACTGCTCTGAGCCACAAGCCTGGATCACCAATGCTGCCCCTTTCCCTGGAAACAAAGCTCACTAACCCTGGTTCATGGTGTCAGTTTTCAGGAGGTACTTGGCACCCTCAAACCAACCCAAGTTGGCACTGGTGCCAGCTTGCCTCTGGGAGGTGTCCTGCGCAATGCGGAATTTTTTGAGCCAGACGGCTGCTCAGAGCCACAGGCCCTGGAACACCAATGCTGCCCTTTTCCCCGGAAACTAGACTCACTAACCCGTGTCCATGGTGTCAGATTGCAGGAGGTACTTGGCACTCTCAATTCAGCCAGAGATGGCACTGGTGCCAGCTTGGTCCTGGGAGGCATCCGGCACAATGCGGAATTTTACGAGCCAGAAGACTGCTCTGAGCCACAAGCCCTGGAACACCAATGCAACGCTGAACGTTTTTCCTGGAAGCAAGACTCAGCAACCCTGGTTCTAGGTGTCAGTTTTCAGGAGGTACTTGGCACTCTCAAACCAGCCTGACTTGGCACTGGTGCCAGCTTGGTCCTTGGAGGCATCCTGTGCAATGGGGAATTTTTGAGCCAGACGGCTGCTCTGAGACACAGGCCCTGGAACACCAATACCGCCCGTTTCCTGAAGAAACAAGACTCACCAACTCTGGTTCTAGTAGTCAGTTTTCAGGAGGTACTTGGAACTCTCAAAGCAGCCCAAGTTGGCACTGGTGCCAGCTTGGTCCTGGGAGGCATCCCGCACAATGCGGAATTTTAGGAGCCAGAAGGCTGCTCTGAGCCACAGCCCCTGGATCACCAACGCTGCCCCTTTCAATGGAAACAAAGCTCACTAACCCTGGTACATGGTATCAGATTGCAGGAGGTACTTGGCACTTTCAAACCAGGCCAAGTTTCCACCGGTGCCAGCTTGCCTCTGGGAGGCATCATGCGCAATGCGGAATTTTTGAGCCAGACGGCTGCTCAGAGCCACAGGCCCTGGAACACCAATGCTGCCCTTTTCCCCGGAAACTAGACTCACTAACCCTGGTCCATGGTGTCAGATTGCAGGAGGTACTTGGCACTCTCAATTCAGCCAGAGATGGCACTGGTGCCAGCTTGGTCCTGTGAGGCATCCGGCACAATGCGGAATTTTACGAGCCAGAAGACTGCTCTGAGCCACAAGCCCTGGAACACCAACGCAACGCTGAACGTTTTTCCTGGAAGCAAGACTCACCAACCCTGGTTCTAGGTGTCAGTTTCAGGAGGTACTTGGCACTCTCAAACCAGCCTGACTTGGCACTGGTGCCAGCTTGGTCCTGGGAGGCATCCCGCGCAATGCAGAATTTTAGGAGCCAGAAGGCTGCTCCGCGTACCAGGCCCTGGAACACCAACAACGCCAGTTTTACTGGAGAAACAAGACGCACCAACCCTGGTTCTAGGGGTCAGTTTGCAGGAGGTACTTGGCACTCTCAAACAAGCCGAAGTTGGCACTGGTGCCAGCTTGGGTCCTGAAGGCATCCTGCACAATGCGGAATTTTAGGAGCCAGAAGGCTGCTCCGAGCCACAAGCCCTGGTACAAAAACTTTGCCCCATTACCCAGGTTGTAAAACTCACTAACCCTAGTTCTAGGAGTCAGTTTGCAGGAGGTACATGGCACACTCTAACCAGCCCAAGATTCCACTGGTGCCAGCTTGGTCCTGTGAGGCATCCTGCGCATATGCGGAATTTTAGGAGAGAGTAGGCTGCTCTGAGCCACGGGCCCTGGAACACCAATGCTGCCCCATTCACTGGAAACAAAGCTCACTAACCCTGGTACGTGGTGTAAGATTGCAGGATTTATTTGGCACTCTCAAACCGGCCCAAGTTGGCACTGAGGCCAGCTTGCGTCCTTGAGGAATCCTGCGTAATGCGGAATTTTTTGAGCCAGAAGGCTGCTCCAAGCCTCAGGCCTTGTAACACCAACACTGCCGTTTTTCTGGAGAAACAAGACACACCAAACCTGGTTCTAGGTGTCAGTTTGAAGGAGGTACTTGGCACTCTCAAACAAGCCCAAGTGGGCACTGCTGCCAGCTTGGGTCTGGGAGGCATCCGGCGCAATGCGGAATTTTAGGAGAGAGTAGGATGCTCTGAGCCACAGACCCTGAAACAAAAACGCTGCCCCTTTTCCCTGGAAACATAGCTCAGCAACCCTGGTTCTAGGTTTAAGATTGCAGGAGGTACTTGGCACTCTCTAAACCAGCCCAAGTTGGAACTGGTGCCAGCTTGGTCCTGGGAGGCATCCTGCACAATGCGGAATTTAGGAGCCAGAAAGCTGCTCTGAGCCACAGGCCTTGGAACAGCAACACTGCCCGTTTTCCTGAAGAAACAAGACTCACCAACTCTGATTCTAGGGTCAGTTTGAAGGAGGTACTTGGCACTCTCAAACAGCTTGATTTGGCACTGGTGCCAGCTTGGTCCTGAATGAATCCTGCACAATGCGGAATTTTAGGAGCCAGAAGACTGCTCCGAGCCACAGGCCCTGGATCACCAATGCTGCCCCTTTCCCTGGAAACAAAGCTCACTAACCCTGGTTCATGGTGTCAGTTTTCAGGAGGTACTTGGCACCCTCAAACCAACCCAAGTTGGCACTGGTGCCAGCTTGCCACTGGGAGGTGTCCTGCGCAATGCGGAATTTTTTGAGCCAGACGGCTCCTCAGAGCCACAGGCCCTGGAACACCAATGCTGCCCTTTTCCCCGGAAACTAGACTCACTAACCCTGGTCCATGGTGTCAGATTGCAGGAGGTACTTGGCACTCTCAATTCAGCCAGAGATGGCACTGGTGCCAGCTTGGTCCTGTGAGGCATCCGGCACAATGCGGAATTTTACGAGCCAGAAGACTGCTCTGAGCCACAAGCCCTGGAACACCAACGCAACGCTGAACGTTTTTCCTGGAAGCAAGACTCACCAACCCTGGTTCTAGGTGTCAGTTTTCAGGAGGTACTTGGCACTCTCAAACCAGCCTGACTTGGCACTGGTGCCAGCTTGGTCCTTGGAGGCATCCTTTGCAATGGGGAATTTTTTGAGCCAGAAGGCTGCTCTGAGACACAGGCCCTGGAACACCAATACCGCCCGTTTTCCTGAAGAAACAAGACTCACCAACTCTGGTTCTAGGGGTCAATTTTCAGGAGGTACTTGGAACTCTCAAAGCAGCCCAAGTTGGCACTGGTGCCAGCTTGGTCCTGGGAGGCATCCCGCACAATGCGGAATTTTAGGAGCCAGAAAGCTGCTCTGAGCCACAGCCCCTGGATCACCAACGCTGCCCCTTTCCCTGGAAACAAAGCTCACTAACCCTGGTACATGGTGTCAGATTGCAGGAGGTACTTGGCACTCTCAAACCAGCCCAAGTTTCCACCGGTGCCAGCTTGCCTCTGGGAGGCATCCTGCGCAATGTGGAATTTTTTGAGCCAGAAGGCTGCTCCGAGCCACAGGCCCTGGAACACGAACACCGTCCATTTTCCTGGAGAAACAAGACGCACCAAACCAGGTTCTAGATGTCAGTTTGCAGGAGGTACTTGGCACTCTCAAACCAGCCCACGTTGGCACTGGTGCCAGCTTGGTCCTGGGAGGCATCCTGCACCATGCAGAGATTTAGGAGCCAGAAGGCTTCTCTGAGCCACAAGCCCTGGAACACCAACGCAACGCTGACCGTTTTCCCTGGAAGCAAGACTCACCAACCCTGGTTCATAGGTGTCAGTTTGCAGGAGGTACTTGGCACTCTCAAACCAGCCTCGACTTGGCACTGGTGCCAGCTTTGTCCTGGGAGGCATCCTGCGATATGCGGAATTTTAAAAGCCAGAAGGCTTCTCTGAGCCACAAGACCTGGAACACCAACAACGCCAGTTTTCCTGGAGAAACAAGACACACCAACCCTGGTTCAAGATGTCAGTTTTCAGGAGGTACTTGGCACTCTCAAACGAGCCCAAGTTGGCACTGGTGCCAGCTTGGTCCTGGGAGGCATCCGGCACAATGCGGAATTTTAGGAGCCAGATGGCTGCTCCGAGCCACAAGCCCTTTAATAAAAACTTTGACCCATTACCCAGGTTTGTAAAACTCACTAACCCTAGTTCTAGGAGTCAGTTTGCAGGAGGTACTTGGCACTCTCAAACCAGCCCAAGATTCCACTGGTGCCAGCTTGGTCCTGTGAGGCATCCTGCACAATGCGGAATTTTAGGAGAGAGTAGGCTGCTCTGAGCCACGGGCCCTGGAACACCAATGCTGCCCCATTCACTGGAAACAAAGCTCACTAACCCTGGTACGTGGGGTAAGATTGCAGGATTTATTTGGCACTCTCAAACCGGCCCAAGTTGGCACTGAGGCCAGCTTGCGTCCTTGAGGAATCCTGCGTAGTGCGGAATTTTTTGAGCCAGAAGGCTGCTCCAAGCCACAGGCCTGGTAACACCAACACTGCCGTTTTTCTGGAGAAACAAGACACCCCAAACCTGGTCTAGGTGTCAGTTTGAAGGAGGTACTTGGCACTCTCAAAACAGCCCAAGTGGGCACTGCTGCCAGCTTGGGTCTGGGAGGCATCCTGCGCAATGCGGAATTTTAGGAGAGAGTAGGATGCTCTGAGCCACAGACCCTGAAACAAAAAACGCTGCCCCTTTTCCTGGAAACATAGCTCAGCAACCTGGTTCTAGGTTTAAGATTGCAGGAGGTACTTGGCACTCTCTAACCAGCCCAAGTTGGAACTGGTGCCAGCTTGGTCCTGGGAGGCATCCTGCACAATGCGGAATTTTAGGAGCCAGAAAGCTGCTCTGAGCCACAGGCCTTGGAACAGCAACACTGCCCGTTTTCCTGAAGAAACAAGACTCACCAACTCTGATTCTAGGGGTCAGTTTGAAGGAGGTACTTGGAACTCTCAAAACAGCTTGATTTGGCACTGGTGCCAGCTTGGTCCTGAATGAATCCTGCACAATGCGGAATTTTAGGAGCCAGAAGACTGCTCTGAGCCACAGGCCCTGGATCACCAATGCTGCCCCTTTCCCTGGAAACAAAGCTCACTAACCCTGGTTCATGGTGTCAGTTTCAGGAGGTACTTGGCACCCTCAAACCAACCCAAGTTGGCACTGGTGCCAGCTTGCCGCTGGGAGGTGTCCTGCGCAATGCGGAATTTTTTGAGCC